>NC_049994.1:3843014-3937791 GCF_000003815.2 Branchiostoma floridae | reverse complement strand
AGTACAAGCGTATTCTCTGATTGGCTGACGACTGATTAGAAGCCACACCCACAAGCATGGAAACCTCAGCCCGGTTTAGCAGAGCCTTCTCATGGTATATCATATATGCCGCGAGTGAGACTCTGCATATAGAAATTTATTGAAAATTATTCATATTCATATTTTTCTGACTTTTGGCTCAAAGAAACAGAACGCATCATTTTTGGAGGTGTAGCGACACTAAAAAAGTAAAGTGACGCTTACGACCTATCTTTCTGTTTAATCTATACATACTCTCATGTTAACTCCTACCTATAACTTGAGGTATATCTGCAAGACTGTAACGCTAAAAGATGAATAGGTTTTGATGTGTTTTTCTTAACTTCCTGATGTGATTACATCACTTGGTCCAGTAAACTGTATAAGGACAAGCTGTAGTAAGATCGTCTGCTTCGATGAAAATTGTTGTAATAATGTGCAAATTTCATTCTAGGCTCTGGTAAAAGTGGAACCAAGACTAGCACCTTTACGGGATGGAGTCATGTCGAATCGGGACAAATGGCTGAAACTGAACGAAGAGAGAAAAAGCAGCATGAGTGTTCAGAGTGACGAGGACAGGGCCATAGCAGGAAGTACAGATTCCGGTGGAGAGGACCCTAGCAGTGTCACAGCAGAATACAGGGAGGAAGAAGCCCTACGCAGAAGTTTTGACAGCATAGAGGAAGGCCCTTCCAGTCCGAAAGCACCTCCCCCTACACCGAGGGAAGTCAAAGCCGTACACTTCCAGGAACCTCTGTTCGAGCGGAGGGGGTTGACGTCTAAACGGCATAGCATCACGGGAAGACCGTTTGACCGTAGGTTAAAGGTACAAACCAGCATATCCGACCGGCAAATCATCGTGTCGAGAAAATGGAGAAGCTACGAGGAGAAGGGAGGCAATGGTGCACAGTCTTGACGAAAAAAATAGACGTACTTTCTGTGAAAACAGAGCTCTGAAATATTTGCAAGACGCCATCTTGGATACGAATGGCATGATGGGACAATCGGATGGCCCATCGGCTCCTGCAGCTGTGGTTTGTTGTGGACCAATAAATGGCTCCTATTGGTGGACTGATTTCCATACCAGGACCCGGATGTTGGAAATGAAGAACGCGAAATTGCTGTAAAAGGTTGTGAGTTAAAACGTCCTGTTATGTTTTGAAGAACTCGGATTGGTTCATTCCAAAACAGGACTGTGAGCTCGTCCATAGGAGCCGTGCCTTGACATGGATGAGGTGTATCTATTACATAATCAATGAATTTCAAATGTTCCTTTTTTTCTATTTTCGGTGAGGGCTATGTCGAAGAAGTGGAGCATAATTACTTATACTTTATACAGCTGGCTACAATTTTGCCGGCTCATAGATAATTATTAAGTTAGGTTATGTTTATGAGATTTGAAACATGTCATTGCTGATGTAATGAAGGCATTTGACACCGTTCAAAATATCACGTGTCTAAAAATGTGAAAATCCATTTTTTTCAGATTGCAACAAAACACAAAATATGTATTCCTAGTAGTAGTAGCACTTTTTAAGTTTGACTAACTAAAACTTTTGCGAGCACAACATTCCAATTTTAGAACAAACTATTTACTATTAACGATGTAAAAACTGTTGTCAAAGCTGTACCTGAAACAAAACATAATCATTATGTTTTTTGTTTCTTCATTTTTTCCTTCTCAAAGAAGCAAAAAAATCTCCGTATTTGTGGAGATCTTGTATAGTATAAATAATGATCGTGCCTATACAGTACAAACTAACGTGTCTGCACCGAATATGCGACCAATGCAAGAAGTCACTGGACCATTTGTACGAAATTCCCTATAAATACATGTATACATTATCTAGTGGACTCTAGTTGTGTTCAGTAATAACAAAAATAATATTTCATGTCGGTGACATTTGTAATGTATCATTCTTGCCGAATCTTGTGACGTATTCAACGTTTCATATTCTTGTCTCAACCCATTTGCAAGTGATAGAGTGCGATCATAGACTCTATTTGATGAAGTGCGTTTACGTAATGATTCTATCCTTTGTGTCGGACAAATGGTGTATATGAGTACCTCATGCATATCCTTTTTAGCAGTATTGACGAAGGATATACTTTAGAATATTTCAGTATTATTGACGGAGATATGGGTTGCCTACATACGCTCCAGTTTGTGTCATTTCTCTTTCTGAGCTTTTGCATTTGCCGAACGCTGCGAATGTGTTCATAAGTAAGAGTTTTTAAATAACCCAAGCAAGATGGTGACCAAAAGTATCATTGAGGAGTCACATGTGTATAGTTCCATCTCTTGTGGGTCTTCCGACCCGCATTTGTCCACAAAAAGACATGGTTATACCCATATAATGCCGCTTAAATAATGTTGTGCTCGTGGCCCAAGAACAGAAATCGTCAGAGACATCAACAATGTTTTTCTACCAGCTGACAAACCTACCCTTTGTAGAAGTGCCATGACCTTCACATCAAAGTCGGTAGGGGGCGCACATGCTCCACCGATAGCACAACTTGGGACTGGTCAGCCACACTCGAGCCATTGACTTTGAAATATCAACCATTCAATTACTCTTTGTGGATCATGCATCTACGTTTCTATAAGAATTCTACAGAATTACATGAACATAGACAAAATAAACTGTGATTAGAAAGTTTTAGCTGTCGTTTATTGACTCGTTTTAGGCTATAACAAAAATACTACAGTACAGTAATAGGAGCAATAGTGTAACATACTTAGCATGAATAAAGTAGAATCTTACTTGAAATATTACACGCCAGACATGAATTCATGTCCATGCTGCAAAGATCCGAAAAAATAGTGAAGGTCGTATCACCACTCTGTAGCGCCTCCTACCACATTCATACTTAACTACAGCTTGCAAGTAAAGCAATAGATGTAATTCAGACACATACAGCCTGCATCTTTTCCCATTGCTATCTTTTCCTGTTTAGAATTATCGAGATGCATGCAAAACTTGGTATACATTTTTTGGCGGCGCTCCGGGGGCGAGCCTGATTGTACACCATTGATAACTTCGAATGACGCCATGGTTACATCTGGATGACGTCCCACTGCTGCTTGGCGGTGATTGGGTAGGCTTTGGGCTTGACCCTGACCGCTTCACCATCGTTTCCTTCCGCGGTGAGACACAGGGTGGAGTCCTGTCCGGACATTAAAGTCTTGTCGTCATCGCCATGGAACCACTTCTGGTTAAAACCCTATGGAATTAACGAAATGAAATGAGAAATCATACAGGTAGAATAAGGAGCTTCACGATTCTATTATTATAAAGTACGTAGTTAAATGTGCATGGGTAATATGTATACGTAAAAGACATAAACAAAAACACCTGAACATTATTAATAAGCAAATGGTACCATGATTGAGACAATGAACTATTTATAAGTCAGGGGCCTTAACCTTTGACCTATCCCCCACAGTACATTTCGGTGCGCATGAGTCTAAAATCGTGAACCTCCTTATTGTATAATGATAATTCGTAGAATAAACATATGATGCCACTTTATCTCAGACATTAGGCATATCAGAACAGAGACATACCACTCCCTAAACACCACGGACAAAAAAGACAAGTCTGGAGTCTTTTCTCGTACAAAATACGGCCAATCATAAATCGATGGAAAACCTTTTGTTGTACATGAATTCGTGGCGAGGTTTACCTTATTACAGGGTCCCATGGCGCAGCAGTCGTTTGGTACAAACTGACAGGCCAACTCGCTGTCGCCTGACGTCAGATTAGTGCAAAGAACAGAGTCCGAATACCTGAAGATCTAAGGAACATAGACACGGGAATCAGTTGCATCAATCAATGTTAAACGTCGGCACATTTTACGTATCTGTGTCTGTACGTATCTGTATCTATATATCCGGTATAACCGCCCTTTGGCGTAACACACCAGCTTCGCAGGCACGCGGCGCGGCAGCAGCTGGTTATATTACACCGAAGGACCCGTCACATCTAACTTTTGCACATCTATTTCAAGCGTTCTTTGAAACTATCCAGAGATGATGCCCCTACTGTGTTTGGTGATAACAAATTCCACTCTACTATAGTTCTGGGAAAATACGAATTTTTGAACACATCAATCCTAGGTTGGTAACTCTTGTACTTGAAGTCATGGCTGTTTCTTGTTCGTTTTTGAGCTGGTATTAGATACTTATCAGTCGGTACGTCCACCAGTTTATTGGTCATTTTGTACATCATGCAAAGTCAGGACATTTTCCTTCTGTCGTCAAGTGATGTCCACTGCAGATCTGTTTTCATTTTGGTAACACTAGCATCCCTGTTGTAGTTGTTCGTACAGAATCTGGCAGCTTGATTCTGTACCCTTTCAAGTTTATCTTTGTCTTTCTTTGTATACGGGTCCCAGACTGCCGGCCCCTCTGAAAGGGCCAGCAATCAGCGACCCAGTACAAAAAGAAATGGCCAGCAAAAGTGTATTATGAGCCCAAAAAGGCACCAGAGAGCCTGCTATGGAGGCTAGGCACATTTACATTTAAAAAACTACTAACGTACATACATTACAGAATTCTAAGGTCTCATTCATGTATTATTCCGATTGTGCACTCTAAAACAGTTCCGACCCCTCAAAATGTAAATGACTGCATGGATGGGTGTTAAGTGGTAAAAAACACCCCAGCCCCCCCCCCTGTAAGCCAGCCTAACTGATCTCAAACAATAGGTTGGTAAAAGTTTGTTCGTAATTGAAGAAATTAGCAGGTAATTTTTGTCAGTTTGATAGCTAATAGCTGTAGCTGTACGCTAGGGTGAGGTTCTGAGTAACGCTGTCGTACGGTAACAGCGAAAAAGTGCCTCTTAGGCTACTTGACTAAATGCATGTTGTAATTGTCATAAAAAGACTGTATGTCATACATTGTTTTGGAACAGTCTATTGTTGCACGGCGAGGGAGACGGCTAAAATATGCAGTATTTGCTCTCGAGCAAATGTCGGCCTTTCTAGTTATATTACTTTCAGTGCACCGAAATAACTTCAGAGACCTGAAAGGAAAATGAGCCTCTCATAGTGAAAGACCAACGTTGGTATGACGAAATTGTGTGTGAAGGAACGCCGCCTACCGACCTGACTGTCATCTCCACCGATGTTAGGTTTCAGCACGAGTTGGGAGTTGGTGGGGTCACCTTTGTCGGCCACGGTCAATAGCATCCCGTTCACGGCATGGCGGATGTACACATACTTCACCGACATGTTGTCTTTGTAGTTGACGTCTGTAGGCATGAAACAACAACAACTCAACATTGTGCAATAGTGACAGGTGTCGCACAAAATATATGTTCCGCCAGATATTTGCTACGCGTGAGTATAAAGGTTTCGGCTGTATTTAAAATAAGTTTTCGGGCTAGTTAGGGTCACACTACTTAGGATTACCGCGACACCTCCTCCTAAAATCCACCCAGACTTCTGCTTACAAAATTACCACCCCACGAGCGTAACACACTTTTCTCCCCTCGATTAGGCATACTGGAAACCCCCAATCAGTGTGGGTGAATGATTTGGCATGGGCAAAAGTTTGGCATAACACCGGTAGTCGATATAAACTGTTAACCATTTGGGATTACATGCCATGCCAGGACTTTAAGTCCGGCCAGTGGATTAAGTAAAGCGCCACAGTAGAATAAAAAAAAAGAGGCAAGCTTAAAATTAGAAGCCTGGAATGTAGAAAACACTCCACCCTCTCGCTCACTGGTTTTATCTTTTTCACACACAGTGTGTTCAATTGCCAACCTCTTATAACACGATCATGATCTACTGCTCCCTTGTTATTGTACATGTACGTTTAAGATCTGTACCCCGTGACCAAGTCAGACTTGATTTAGTATCATAATAGGAGACAAATGGACCCAAACTACAGTGAATAAACAGTACATATAAGATATGATCTTGTCAGACTTACCTCGTTACGAATTCCGATAGTGCGTGCAAATATGAAGGTAGGACATACCAGTTTTTCAACTCGCAATTTAATTGTCATCGCGCAGGTTAAAAGTCACAGGTGTATCCCATCATTGCCGATCGATCAGACATAAGCATGTGTTGTCTCTTCGGTCTTTATTCTGGTAGAAAATAAGATATAGCAGTCTCCTTAAGAATGCTTAACACGACTTAGACAACCGTGTGGCTCTTTAACGTCAGTTTTAGCTGTAAATGTTAGGTAAATTTCTTTACATGTTGTCACATGCTTCTACAAATCAACTATAGCCGCTTGGGGTCCAAACTTATGTCACATTTTCCCGTGCACGAAAGATAACTCAGTTCTAAAAACCGTGACCATAACTTGTTCAGAACACGAGAACTTCGGCTGGAGTACCAAGGGAAGCCGCCAGGGGGCAAACATCTAGCCATTTCCATTTGTCACACCCTACCAACACGCTAAGTAAAAACTATCAGCCTTGTGATGGACGATTTTGATCATTCTCTTACGCAGAGGAACCAGAGTCGTGTCAAAACTCCTTGTGTTACCCCATAGGCCAATGCAGTTGGGGACCGGGCGTTAGGAGGATGATTTTGATTAGATGGCAACCAACGATTTCCCCATCCTATATCTATTTTGTTACATGTCGATGCTGATAATGTGATGTTCTGGGCACCGCCATTTTGTTCGTTGAGGTCAACACGGATTTACGGTGTTTTAAACATGCCTTGCAGGTCAGTTTGTAAAATTGGATAAAATTTGCAAAGTTGGCGAAATTTCAGACTGCAATTTGGCGGCGCATGCAGCTGAGTGAATATCAATCAGGCCACATTAACACTGATAAATCATACACCTAGACCCAAGGTTGGAACTACCTGCAGGCTACAAGTAACACAATAGGCGGTTGTTACCAGAAATGATGATAAATTACATGTCTGACTGGTGAGACGTAAATCTTCTGCGTCAAGACTTTTGCTTAATGTCAAAAGTTCAAACACAAGAATTTCATGACGAGTGAGCCTTATCAATCATGAACAAACTTTACAGACATGTTGTTTGGAGCCCCCCTCCCCCTTTCTAGTGAATGTGCACAATAGGAAGTTGTCGCCAAAAATGATGATGAAAAACATGACTGACAGGTGAGACGTAAATCTTCTGCGTCAAGACTTTGCAAAATGTCAAAGGTTCAAACACAAGAATTCCATGACGAGTGTACCTTATCAGTCATGAACAAAGACTATACAGACATGTTGTTTGGAGCCCCCCTCCCCCCTTCTAGTGAATGTGCACAAAAGGCAGTTGTTACCAAAAATGATGATAAATAACATTACTGACAGGTGAGACGTAAATCTTCTGCGTCAAAGTAGAGCTAAATGTTAAAAGTTCAAACACAAGAATTTCATGACGAGTGAGCCTTATCAATCATAAACATTAGCTATGCAGATATGTTGTTTAGAGCCCCCCTCCCCCTTCTAGTGTTATGCACCAGCGCTAGTCTAAGACTTCTACACCAGTAGGGCACCATGCTACATTTTGTACTACGTATATTTCTAAATACCGTACCGTATTCTATGTAGAAAACTGACACCTAGATCTTAAAGGTTGGGACTGGCTTCGGGCTTAAAGTCACACAATAACCGGTTGTTACCAGAAATGATGATTAATTGCATGGCTGATCATGACTGGTGAGACGTAAATCATCTGCGTCAAGACTTTTGCTTAATGTCAAAAGTTCAAACACAGGAATTTTATGACGAGTGTACCTTATCAGTCATGAACAACTATACAGACAAGTTGTTTAGAGCCCCCTCCCCCTTCTAGTGAATGTGCATAATAGGCAGTTGTTATCAAAAATGATGATAAATAACATGGCTGACTGGTCAGACGTAAATCATCTGCGTCAAGACTTTGCTTAATGTCAAAGGTTCAAACAAAAGAATTCCATGACGAGTGTACCTTATCAGTCACCAACAGAGACTATACAGACATGTTGTTTGGGGCCCCTCCCCCTTATAGTGAATGCCATTTAAATATCGAAGCTGAATTTCACTTTGTTCGGACCTTACCAACCTACAGTTAAGACAGAGAAGCATTGTTTAATAATATTAGAACTAAAACACACATTTTTTTCTTACTGGTACAAAGAATGATATTTTCTATATACTTGAGTATTAAACTCGACTTAAAGTAATGATAGTAATGTACATGTAAGAAAGTAATACTGTCAACCGTGTCTTGAAACGAAAAGAGCCAGATTCTAAGTCTAGTTACTGAGGTCATATGTGAGTACCACACCGTTAATGTGACATGTCAAGAAGGTCTGCAACTTTTGATGAGAACCATAAACATATCTATGTAAGTTGGAACCACAAACATTTCAAAGTAATTTGTTATACCAATTTGAGGAATAAAATAGCCATAAACATTGTCTATGTTGTTCATGTGACATTAATATTTCAAGGTCTGCATATTTGCATGATGAAACAATGTCTAATACTATGTACATGTACGTTTGTGTGTGTGTGTGTGTGTGTGTGTGTGTGTACGTGTTTGTGTGTACGTGTTTGTGTGTGTACGTGTTTATGTGTGTGTGTGTACGTGTTTGTGTGTGTACGTGTTTGTGTGTGTGTGTGTGCGTGTGTACGGGCTTGTGTGTGTGTGTGTGTGTGTGTGTGTGTGTGTGTGTTTTACGTGCTTGTGTGTGTGTGTGCGTGTGTGTGTGTGTGTGTTGCGTGCGCCCGCTTGTGTGTGCTTGAGAAAAGTCACTTAAGCATGAGGTTTAGCACACATCGTACGCTCTAGACAGGCCTTGTTGGGTGCATATCCGGGTATTGATTACGTCTTTAAAAGAAATCACGACATAAAGAAGAACTTACGTTACTCCTTACAAAGCATAAGACAAACAATTTCAAAGTTCCTTTGCAAGAGCATTTATTTCTTTCCCGCATAAGCAACATAACCAAGCGAACAAAAACAAACTGATCTATGTGTAAATCGACAGTCTCGATGCGTGCTTGAAATGTTTGGGGAAAGGCAGAACCAAGATGGCCATCAGTTCCCAGATGGCGGCGGAACCAAGATGGCGGTCACGGATGCGCGCTCTACATGGCCTCCCAGTCCCACTGCTGGCTGGCTGGTGGTGGGTTTCCCTTCTGTTCCACCCTCAGATGGTCGCCTGCAACAATCAAGCAACATTGCAAATTAAGTCACATTAGCTAAAACCAATCTGTATAATGAATCTAATTTAAAGATATCTTTGAATAATTTCAGCAAGAAAGAGCATAGTATTACATATTTCTGCATCACTTTGCACCTACGCTTACAAATCACGGTTAGAGTCTGTTAGGCTTACTAAGCTTAAGGGTAGACCTAAAGAATTATTACAGGACTATGGAACTCGCGATGAACAGGATAAAGTGGAGAGAGTTGAAGAAAGACTTATAGCAGCTGCAAAGTGTTCAGACCACTACAGCAGCAGAACACTGTGAACTACTAAAAAGAGCGATCGTTATGAGATCTTCTCATATTAATCTAGAGAGAATTGTGACAGTTCTTCTTTCGATCTTGTGCAAACGTTGTAGATAGTGCAGGATGTAGTAGCTGAAGTTAAAAAAGGCTAGAATTTACTGACGACGCTGGTTCTAACATCCGGGTACTTTACCTGCGTTTCCTGCGCCTGCGCTGAGCACACGCATAGGGTCGTCATAACACGCGATGGTGCCGTCAGCATCGTTCCGCAGCCACATCTGATCCTTCGCTTGGGTAGGATCCTAGAAGAAAATAGCAAAATGATTGACGTCATGATCACACAACAACACACACACAAACACACACACACAAACACAACAACACACAAACACACACACACGAACACACACACACACACACACACACACACACACACACACACACACACACACACACACACACACACACATGTTTCGTACCTTCTGGCAGACAGACATGATGACCTGTCCGGTACCTCGGTCATGGATGTGGATAGCCACGTCCTCACCTCCCGGCTTCAGGGCGGTGCAGATCTGGTTATACTTGTTGTGTGTCCATTTCTGATATACAGAAACACATAACAGAAAAGTATTAACTACAAGCCAAATTCAAAAATAGTTGCATGTCTCATTTGAACTACATTTTTTTTGCATAACATCTGTTTGAAATCGTTTAGGATCTCGTAGAATATTCTTGACTAAGAAGACAAACAGAAAAACTAAATGTGTCCTTGCTCCATTTTACGTAAAGTGAATATGTTAAAGGTAAGGACGCCTTGACACCGTTGAAGATGCATGAATTAATAAGCACAAACTGATAGCTGGGTGCTTTCAACCGGTCCGCTGAACTGCAACTATTAGTTCCTGTGTTTTGCGTCTTGAGCGGTGGAGTAATACAACTTTCTTGTCAATGTATTACGATGATATCTGGTATGTAGGTAGGTGTTGAGAGGACAAAGGTCAAGGTTGATTTTGAGCCCCTCTGGTATGTTACCTTGGTACTGCAGCAAAGCTTCTTTTTTTAATATCATTTGACCTGGTTGTGATATTGTCTTGATGAATATGGATTATATAATGTAAATGCTTTTAAGTTCGCGGGGATTTAATTTCGCGGTAGCGGGGAAAACGAATTTTCACGGTGAATTTAAGTTCGCGACAGCACCATGCACTGTAGCCTCTTACTAAGATGGAAAAATGGTCGCAGTGGTTTTAAGCTTGCGGTGAAGCGGCTACCGCAAAAACCGCGAACGTCAAACCACCGAGAAAGTTTCTGCATTTACAATACACGTACCTGGTTGTCCTGGGCGTGCTTGTCGTACAGCAAGACGGGGGAGTTGATGACTTGTCCGCCGCGTTCCACATCCAACACCCGCCCGGATCCACGGTTCTTGATGACAAACATCTGAGCCATGGTTGTCTAGATTCTTCAAGTCGTCCACCACACTGTGTTGAAGAACAGTTGCTGTTTATTGTTTAGGTAGGCTTTGTGGGTTAAGAGAACATAGTCTAACAGTAGTCTACTGTGTAGCTAAGCTGTGTACGTGTTTTGCGTGATCTTTATGTGAAGGGTTTTAGTTGACAAACCGGTTAGTGCCACCCATGTCGTCTGCATACGTACTGACAATGCATTTATTTTAGCACCAATTCAACACTACCCTTATCAGTTTCCCCTACGTCTTACAATGTAGGAAAATATCTCCTTAAAGATATAGAAATACAGAATCAAAAACATGAAAATGCACGTATTTGACGGATCGACAGGCAAGTCCTATTTTCAATGGTCGAACCGTTAATTGCCATTCTCTTATTTGTTGACCTGTTAATTGTGATTGACAGTCAGGATCAGTCTTTTTGAGCCATGTTAACCTGTTGCTACCCTATCTTTTAAACCACAGGATGGCAGCTGGTTAAATAAATCGTTGTGAGGTGTAGTGTGGTATTTGCTATGGTTTGCACATCATTATCTTAACGACGGTAAATACTTTAATGATAGCCCCGGTCATCCTTAAATGGTAAAAAACAAACAGTGTTTGCTCCGAAAAGGACAGATAAAAACAGGAATAAGCCAGCTGCAGTTTCGTGATAGCTTACACAGACGCGGGTAGGGAAAACTAAAATTCCGCTGTTGTACCGTAACAATAGCTAGGGGGCCCCATATCTAATAATTTTGAGGTCTATTTCATCAAGATCTATCCCCATATCAAGAAGCAAGACAATGCGTCTATTCAATCTCGAGTTGTATTAACAGAATAACAGACAGGCACACACACAAACACAGAGAGACAGACACATACATACAGTCACACACACATACGGAGACTCAGAGACACACACATACACACACAGAGACAGACAGGCAGACACACAAACACACAGTGACACAGTCACACACACACATACACACGCGCGCGCGCGCGCGTTCAGAGAGAGCCAGAGACACAGAGACAGACACACAAAGAGAGAGAGACACACAAACAGACTATCAAACACACACACACACACGCACACACACACCCTTGGCGAAGGTAGGCCAGACAGCTGTGACTTGTATGTCATCGGGCAAAAGACTCAACACAAAGAGATCGCCTTGAGCAGTCTGTGACCAGGGGGCGTCTACTCCCTATTACAAACAAATCAATCTTTGTTACTGTAAATACGTTTAGGTTCGCGGGGATTTAATTTCGTGTTAGCGGGAAAGTGGGGTGTTCGCGGTGATTTTAACTTCGCGGTAGTGTCATACACTGTGGTCACATTCTGTAATGGAAAAATGTTCGCAGTGGTTTTAAGTTCGCGGTAAGACTGCCTCGCGAAAACCGCGCGCGAACATAAAACCACCGCAAACATTTCTGCATTAACAGTATCTTTAACAGACTGCCTACCAACAAGTCTGATCAGTATAGTCTATATGCTGGTAAACAAAATCACACTACAGTTTAAATTTCTGTCTGGGAATATCATTCTCTTAAAAAAAACATATTGTTTACATTTTTGAATGATATATATGATGTATTGTGAGTTTAAAGAATAAAATAAAGACCATATGGATGTCCTGGTGAGAGATTTATAAGTTGATACTAGCTCCCTTGTGTACACAGTCGCATTAAGAAACACCGTTGGGGATCCGGATTACTAAGAAACACCTGGATTTCCTTGAGAACAATAAAGGAATTTTCTTGGAATAATCAAGACGCTTTGTTCTGAGGCGTTGTCTTGAAGGAGTGTCTCCCATGTGATTTAAGAGATTTTGTCTAAAAACTTCTGTCACCTTGTGTTTTGTAACATATGGTAGAGGGATTTAAGAAAATCTAGAACGTTTTGGATATAATGTTATGGAATAAGCATAATATAAAAAAAATAGCAGAAAAAAAGCAGTGGCTAGAAACTGACATGGATGTTTTTTTTTTCGTCTTTTCAAGCGTTTTTGATGGACTTTCTATTCATTGCAGGATTTTTTTTGTCATCTAGTAAAACCTCTAGCGCAAGGCATACTACTACATTTTTTTAAAAGGCCCCAAATAGGTCTGCCACGCTTCAGGGTATAAGTAATGGCAGGGTTTTGGCTGGCGGACAAAAAAACAGGCAAAATTAAAAACACAAAAACCCCGCCTCAAAATATGTCAGAACATATCCTGAGTCTAACCTCTGATTTGAGAATAATACTTGTTAACTTTTATTACATGGATTCGGAATTATTCCTAATAATTAATGGTGATACTCATTTTTCTTTCTATTGTCGCCGTTCCAAATTTGTATCATTTCTTAGGACAAAATCCCTACTGATAGCTGGAGAGATATTGTAAAAAATTAAACTTTCTTATTACCTTATACCATAATAGTATATGTCTTCTTTAGCATTAACTAACAGGAGTAAACTGTAGAAAGCGAAATGTTCGCGGTGGTTTCTTGTTCGCGGTGACCTCTTAAAATCACCGCGTACAATACTCCCTTTTACAGTAAAACCCTGCATGATAGTTTCAACTTCGAACCTAAACAACCGCAAGGACTTTTATCTGCCGCGAATATTTCCCCATTACAGTATTGAGGTTGAAGAATTTAGAAGTACTTTTTGTATGCTGTTCGTGATTCTTAAAACGTACCTTCGAGCTAGAATGCTGTGTCTCGTCGGGTAGGAGGTGTCGTCCAGAATGAGAGCACTGGGGGCGCTCTACATATATTAAGGGGACTCTGGAATGTTGTCCGACTTGAAATCACGTGGTTTCATCTAACGAGCTTTTAGTATGTATACATTGATGCATTGGTGCCGGTTCTATGCTAAATGTTTGATTAAAAAGATTAGCATTTTGTGGTTCGAAAAAGTCCTTCACTAAACGTTTAATTTCACGGTAGCTTTCATTGCACAAACGAAAAGATTTGACAAAATCCCGAAATGTATCGAAGATACTTGTGAGTTCATTGTATTATGTTATTTAGATGTATATTCATTCAACTCGGCGTCACTGTTTGTTTTAGATGGTATTTTTCATACTCATGATATTCAATGTTGTGATAATCTTAAAATAGAGTCTATCCGTGTGTGTAATATAGGCTTTGCTGCAATGTAGCAAAACTACGAAAGCTTCACCCTCCTTTTTCAGCACTCGGTTCCAGTGCTGAAGATGGCTTCAGCACTGGAATTCCAGTCCTGACGGAGCTTCAGCACTGGAACAGAGCCATTCAGCACTGGAAAACCAGTGCTGATCTTTCTTCAGCACTGGAAAACCAGTGCTGAGGGGGCTTTGACCATTGAATCAGCACTGGAATACCAGTGCGGAAGGTGAAGCTTTCGTAGACTTGCTGCAATGTATATATATCGTTTGAGTGACCGTTATAGAAATACATGAATGACTCAGTCTGATCACAATACAGAATGTGAGGTTTACATCTTTATTGACTAAAGCCAAGCGACCATAAAGCACCTGCACAAAAAGGGGGAGGGCAGCGACCAAGAGTTTGCGATAACTGAAAGTAATATCTGCATAGTCAGTCAAGTGCTGGTTTTACACAACACTTCTTGTTTATTGAACATCTTTTGAATTAAACTAAAAAAGCGGCTTCGTAAAATATTCCATCTGCCATCTTTTTCTAGCTCTGCATAGTCACGTGACCTGGAGGTCAAGGGTTACGGAAGTCACGTGATACCGTCTATCCATTTTCCTTGATTTTACCGTTCATCTCCAATGTGTTTTCTTTTGTTCTTCCGTTTCAGGTCGATTGTGTTATAAGCGAGACAAGATCTCAGAGCTAGCATGAACTTTAGAAATCAGCTTTATGTCACAATCGCGTAATATTACATTATAAATGAGATAGAAAGTTGTGCCGAAATCAGAAGAGATTAATACAAAATCTACTTCGGTTACAATGCGTTTGCATGCTTTCTTGCCGCCATCTTTGATGCTGACGTCACAGGTTCCATACTAGCAGGGCACCCACTCCCACTGCTGGCTGCTAGTCGGAGGGTTGGCACGGCGTGTAACCGTTATCTTCTCCTCTGTAAGGCAGCGAGAAGAAGAAAAAAAACAGTCAAGCTTTCAATGCAGAAAGTTTCACATCAATCATTTCTATTCAATTCAGGCCAATTACAAGAATTAAAAAGAAATACCTGGCTGCCATTTCTTGATCACTATGACGCGTATTTACAGAAACTGTAGAGAAATTGCCAAATACTATTTGTTGGAATGTTTATATATGATAATACTTACCCTTTTGCTGGCCTCCGCAATCCAAAACCCAATCAGTATCGTCCTTACAGGCAATGGTACCGTCGGCACCGAACACTGACCACTGCTGGTCCTTGATACGGCCATCGGCGGGGTCCTGGACAAAAAGGAACAAAGGGCAATTGATAGATGTAACAGATTAAAATTATCTTGAATATATGTCTACTGGTCGAATAAAATCAGTAATGAAGAACTGTATACAAAAAAAAACAAACGCAAGACAGTTGTCAACAGACTACAATGGCTGGGCCATGTTCTACGGATGTCGGTTGAGCGTTTCCCCAAAGTTGCTGTACACTGTGCCCTTGAGGGGAAAATTAAGGAAACGGGAACGTCCTAAAGCTACTTTGGCACGTACTGTGGCTAAAGACCTAGCGGCCATTGGGATCCCCAGGGATGCTGCTCACCCTCTAGCACAGAACAAACCCCAGTGGAGGAAACTTGTCACAGACATGCAGGGACAAGTAAGTAAACTTATGTCACGACGTCGAAGAAAAAAAAAAACTAAATAAGTACACTACCATCATGTTAATTTGTGGGTTGCTTTTCGGGAATTTTGAGTTCGTCCCGTAGCTCAGGGACGCCCTGTCGTTACCGGGCTATTTTAGGGAAAGGCCGGCACCTGGATATTCTAATTCGCAGAAAAAGTTAGGCCGAATACACGCCGTTACCTAGTCATGAAAACACTAATAAGTACCCCCCGTGGTATACGGCGGTCCACCGAGACAAATTGTAACCTCAGTGCCCGATCGGGGCTACATTCCCACACGGGTTAGGTAGCATTTGCCTTGATGAAACATGTTGAAATGATGACCCGAGTAGTACACAAGGACAATAAACTTTGTGTTACGTACGTGAATGCATTCGGACATGGTCAAAGTCCCATTGACACGGTCCTTGATACACAAGGCGATGTCCTTTCCTGAAGGCTTCAGCATAGTGCAAATCTGGTCGTGAGTGTAAGTCCAGCACTGTCCAAAAGAAATAAAACAACATACTGGTGACGTTTCGATGCATATATCAGACCTCAGAGCTTTTAGCTAGAGTGCTGCATCTTGCCGCTATATGTAGCCGATGTAGGTGGCGCTTTTGGGGCAAGAACACAATCCCAAACTTGACTAAGTTTGTATCCCCCCTCGTCCTGGTTTTTCGCCGGTTTAGAAAATATCTATTTCTTTGAATCTACAAAACATTGCTTCCAATACAAATGTCAAACAACTTCAGAACTTTTTTTTAAATTACGTTTTAGATTATTAAATTCCTTAATTATGCCGTATGACGCATTTTCAGGATGACGTCACGAATAATTACGGATGAAGTCATTTCCGTTCTCACCTGATTGTCGGCGCCATGTTGCTCCCACAGCACGATGTCTGAGCCAACCACGTCACCGCCCTTGGTCACATCCAGCACCATGCCACAGCCCTTGTTCTTGATCATGTACTTTTGTTCAGACATGGTTCTGTAGAGACAGGAAAACAAAAACAACTTATAGATATCTGTAGGCCTTTGTGAATTTTATGAGGAGATGGCTGTCACTATGGTTACTGGGGGTGTAGCAGACACCCTGTGGCAAGTAGCAACTGTAGCAAGTGGCAGGACAGTGTTGGAAGGGCTGGTCAGAATACGGTATGAATGTTTACGATTGAGATGAATCAGAGTAGCAAGCTGTACTTGATTATGGTTGCAACATTATTCGTTATGTGTGTGTGTGTGTGTGTGTGTGTGTGTGTGTGTGTGTGTGTGTGTGTGTGTGTGTGTGTGTGTTTCCAGATATTTTCAGTCAACGTTAGGCACGTAAAAATCTCGAATGCATCGTTATGATAGTTGGTATGAGGGTAAGCATTGTAAAGGTGAAGGTCAAAGTCGGATTTTAGCCCCCTTATTGTGTGGCCTAGGTACTGCAGCAGAACCGTTTGTTCTAAATCTATTGAACTGTACATGCTATGGCTGTTTGTTCATTAGTTTGTTTTTCGTGGAAGATAGATTTTTATGTCAGGAAGAACTGGTGTGAGTTTGGGCCCTCTTACATCTTCTTGTTGAAGTTTTAAAATCCCCACGTTCACTGCTTACACGTAACGCTAGTTCACCTTTATCCGCTAGTTCACCTTTATCCGCTGTTGCTTAAAAAAAAACGGCAATTTTTATCCAGTCGGTGGACTACAGTTTCAAACTACAATAGTTTGAACACATTACAACTTGATCCACCGTCCGTCGACTTGATCTCCCTTAATACCGTGTGGGTAAACACAACGAATATAGGTTACCCTGCGGATAAAGGTAAACTAGCGTCACAGTGATTTGACAAGAATTGCACCAAAAACACTTAGTTACACAAACCAAGCCTGGGAAAGAATGGGCTGGATGTTTAGTCCTGTGGTTTAGCTTAATTTTTCTCGCTGGATTTTTCTTTTTCCTCCGCGCGCATTAGCTTTGGTGTCTCCAGAGGATGTCATCCATGAAATTAAGACAGTGTGGCCTTAGTGAGTTAAGGTCTCATAACACAGTATTTATCCGCGACCCCCGTTCGTTTGAAAATAGTGCCCCGCAGTACTTGCAAAGGCTGTAGTTATTCTTGCGTGTACAGCGAAGTGGAATCTGTGGTGAATGGTAGAGGAATACATCGGTATTGATACTGTATAAGTTGGATTACGTTGCTTCTTCGGCCGGCGTGGATTTGCGCCTTGATACTGTTACCGGCACTTCCTGTTCGTCTCCTGCAGTTCCATGACCTCCGCTGGGGGTCAAATCAAAGTGTCCTTTATAGAAAAACGAGCCGGCAAATCTATGCTCATTTTCAGATATTTTGTAGGTTGTACCCTCAACTTCAACATACTAAATTCTTGTAAATTGTATCTGCACCTTACTATAGGTTTTGAGTCGTCGAACCACCTCACTTTGGGGTCCTTAACCATGTAAATCCCCATACCCGAAAAACTGTGTTCTGAGACCATCATTTAAATTGGACACCAGGCGTCTTGCATAAGTGCTTTCTTTGTGCTCACTAAACTATGCATGATGGTTGAGATAAGGTTTGACATCCGGAGCTTTGTCTTCGGTGTCTTTTGAAGAACATAAGTAGAGGTTTTCTCTGATCGCCAGACAAAGCCATAATCTATGGCGTTTTGGAGATCCTCTTGAATTCATGTGGAATAATGTTGTTTGTAAGTCCTTGACTCAACTACATTTTAGGTGACACCTCACTGCACTTGGGGCACCGTTGCGGCACTGGGTGGTTCGAAAGATTACTCAACGGATTTCAGAGATAAAGAACTGGAAATGGTCCTACCTTTTGTGTATTTTGCTGTGCTCGAAGTCATACTTTTTTGTATTACGCAGTATCTAAATTAACGTTATAAAAAAATTATCTGCGAAAATAACAGAACAGTGCCGCAGTGAACGAACCCCGCAGTGCCGCACCGGTGCCCCAAGTGCAGTGATACAACACCTTTAGTGCCTTTTGTTGATGGAAACCTAACTCATCGGGGAAGCTTTCCCATGGCTTATACAAAGTGCAGTTAGTAGTGTAAACATTGCACAAGCACACTCAGCAAATGTGTCACATTCCTGGCTTATCTTTGCGTATCTTTCGGCCGTGCTGAAACAACTTCTGGAGGTGTATTCAAGGATTCCTCGTGTAAAAGGGTCGAGAGGGTCACATTTTACAATTTTGGCGAGAAAATACAAGTATTGTAAGTGATTCGTTTATTAGGTAAGCTGTCAAAGTTTAGAATTCCAAAGGGTTCAGATTGGATGTAAAGAGTTAAAATACCAGATGGTCACATTTTTTCAATTTTGGCCAGAAAATACAAGTATGATACGTACTTCAGATGATTCGTTTATAAGGTTAGCTTTCAAAGTTTAAGATTCCCGAGGGTTCAGATTGGATGTGAAGTGTTAGATACCAGACGGTTGTCTGTGACAGCAACTCCAAACAAAATATACGTAGAAGTTGACTGAGTACGTGCGGTGCATACTAATGAAGTCTGGAAAACTGGGTCGACAGTGCACCTGTTTCATGTCACCGAAGACAAGGTGTAGACATTTCATGTTTGACCCCCACTTCTGTCAGATCAGGCAACCATTTGAGATTCAAAGGTACCAAAAAGCAAGGTAGGTAGTGAAAAGTCACATTCCTTTTTGCATATAATCTACCTTTAAAGTTTACATCTATATTTTGCTGTATACTGTGTTTGGTAAGTTTCATTTGTGTGGAAGTGAACATGACAACACTTGGAATACTGGGTTAAGGGACCAAGGTACAAGGTACAAGGAACATGACAACAGCTTGTTCAGAAGAAAAAAATAGTCACAAAAAAACTGTTCATAAAGTTCTACTGCAGTACCAAGTTGACTTACAAGGAGGCCAAAATCAACTACGACCATTCCGGTACCAACAACTACCCAAATACAAAAAAAAAAACGTTACACTACATCCAGATGTTCACAACTTCTATCTCCGGAAACACACAAAAACCACAAACAACCGGATTCAAAACAATACACCCATTACTCGTGGAGGTAGAAACAAAAGACAGACAGAAAGAGGGCGTGGTGACAAGTCCCAGGATACCGTTTACATGTTCCAGAGGCTCTTTGTTATTTGAGCTGACAAGCTGTCAAAAAATTTGGGCGTTTGCTTTGATAATTATCCAAAAGCATGTGACTACCATTCGTCATTCAAATACTATTAGATATTCATGACATCGTTACATATTTTAGATACTCTTTTCCTTCTGGGCGGACTATAATTTCTCATTAGACAATATTGAGAGACAAAACTTTAGGACGTTTCATGTGGTAATTATCCAAAAGCATGTGACAACCATTTATCATTCAAATGCTATTAGATTTTCATGATATCGTAGCATATTTCAAATTCTCTTTTCTGCTGAGATGCCCTTAATTTTTTCTTATTCTTGGTCAATTATGAGATTGCTATTCACGAATGTACCTTAATTTTTGCTTGTTCATTGACGAAAATCAAAGAACAAATTAAAGTTTTTATCTTAACTAAACTTGGCTCGAGCAAGATTTTTACAATTAACAATGATGCTCCTTGTCTTCTTTAAGTCTTTGGCACCAAGTCAAAGAAGATTTAGGCTTTAGCTGTATCTCTCCAAACCCATACATATCTGAGAGGTTTAATCGCATGACTGAATACTTTAACCACTAACTCTATGCCTGGGATTTCCTGTTAAGTTGGCCGGCTTGTTTTTCCAAAGACATTTTTTTGCATAAGAAGGAATGCTAACACAATCTGCTCAAAAAGCATTGAATATTTTGTATAAAACTTCATTGCTTGTAGTTATTGTGAATTTGTATTAGTAGATAGCATCAGAACGCGTTCTCCATTTAATCTTGTACAAACGCAAACGAGAGTAATTTTCTCTTATTAAAACAGGTGGACCAAAATCGTAGACATCGTTTCTTCACTTTTCGAAATAAGGGGTGACTTTTGCAAGACAACGTTTCTGTCCAATTTTTAGTCGTATATAGCATCAACACGCGTTCCCCATACAGTCTTTCACAAACGTAAACGGTGGTTATTTTTTAATTTGTGACATTAAAACAGGTGGCCTAAAATCGTACACATCTTTTTTGGGGTAGTTTCTAGAATCTTCAAAACAAAGAGCAATTTGTGTAAGACAACGCTTCTGCCTATGGTGAATTTTTAGTCATATTCGTAGATAGCATCATTGAAACGCCTTGTCCATTGTCTTTTAAAAGACAGTTACTTTCGTCTACTCAACACAGGTGGGCCCCAAATAATCGACACTTTTTTTGCACCTTGTAAAACATTCAATAATTTGTGTAACACAACATTTCTGCCTATTGTGAATTTGTATATGTAGAAAGTATAAAAATTAGTTTTCCATACAGTCTTTCACAAACGTAAACAACCGTAATTTTCTTCTTTCAAAAACAGGTGGCCCGACATCACAGACACTCTCTTTTTCTGGACACTGTCTGTTTGGGCCACGCCCCTTTTTGTGGTCAACCAATCCCCTCCCTCCATTTCCCAAATTCTTTCTTCACTAAGCCTTGGCTTCGTAAAGCACTCTTCATAAATCTCTCCCTGTATAGGTACCACCATGCACTCCAAATCTTTCACTTAGTGAATTGTTTACACAAGTGTACGTTGTCGTAAACACTATGTCAATACACTGTATACCCTTTGCATGACCAGAGCACAGAGTGGGGCAAAGAGGGTAAACAAATACCAGCATGTTTGCTCTGTGTCACTTCATTTTAAGGTGTGTTAACTTAATCTTCTACTGTAAAAGGGAAAATGTTTACGGTGGTGTATGCTTGCGGTGGATTATTTACCTCGAATTTAAAATCACTGTGAAAATGTATGCGCTACTTTTTGTTTCAATCGCAAACAAAAAAAACTACCGAGAAATGCTTATTTTTTTTCTTTCCGCCGCGAAATTAAATCCCCGCTACATTATCTCATTTACAGTACTTAACTCAGACTTTGAAACAGTCAAATGCTTGAGGATTATAGTCTACTTTAAGCTATAGAAAAAAACAACACTTTCAGACAAACAAGACGGAATTACAATACAATTAATGTACCTCCATGGGGAATAATTACTTTAGATAAACGCAGACCTTTGATCTGTCCTTTTTGTAGGCGTGGTCGGTTTAAAGGGGCGACAACTCGCTGACCGATTTTCGCCATTGTCTGTCCACTGACTGTCTACAACATTGTTCGACAAGCAGAGTTGTGTTTTGTATATGTAGAAACCCTACGGCAAGGTTAAATGGGGGTTCTCGCTAATTCAAGTGGAAGAATTTGATTCGGTTAACGATTACTTAACAAAACAAATTGGAGCGGAACTAGGCCGGTTTAGACTGCATGAAATGCAGTGCGAGGCGCCGAAAACTAGTCTAGCAAGCGGGCTTTAAAACGTGAAAGCATTGAGGTCCGCGTTTATGGCTGCTTGCCTAACATCGTCAGTCACAAAAAATCAGTCTAAATTTGTTCATAAGAACCATTCTGCACCCCCTTCCCCCAAACACAACAAAATCGTCCGTAACAAAAAGATACAAAACACAAGGAAGAGGTAGGGGCCAAACTATCAAGAAGCAAAAATGGACCCATACATTCAAGCTGTGTGAAGAAACAAATACCGCCCCTTCTTCAACAAGACGTTTACCAAGAACCTAAAATTTTTCACACTTGACACCAATAAAAATAACCTTCACGGCTGCAGAAATACATGATATTTGCAAAACATTGTTCACGACTTAGGATTGCTTTATTAAGGACGCTCGCTTCAGTCTAAAATTGTTGAGATTGTTCAAACTCACCTTGTGTTCGGTGTTGTCTCAGTTCGGCTCCAAGCAAGGCGTGAGAATGAGAATGGTGTCTGGCGCGACAGTCTGCACTTTTAAAAACACCTTGCTGCCTGTCAAACCGGTATCTCAAGTGTCCCCACCAATCACGTAAGCCGACAAGGCTAATGTAAGCACACATATACTGTTGCACAAATATGGACATAAGCGTTCGTGGCGCTACCAAGAGAAACCTTTGAGGGGGAAGGGTGTTGCAGCCACACCTGTGGTCTCTTTTTAGAGTGCGTCGGTCGTACGATTGTTGTACGATCGTCGTACATTCCGCATACATATACTGTTGTACAAATATGGACATAAGCGTTCGTGGCGCTACCAAGAGAAACCTTGAGGGGGAAGGGTGTTGCAGCCACACCTGTGGTCTCTTTCTAGAGTGCGTCGGTCGTACAATTGTTGTACGATCGTCGTACATTCCGCATACATATACTGTTGTACAAATATGGATACAAGCATTCGTGGCGCTACCAAGAAAAATCCCTGAAGGAGGAAATGTGTTGCAGCCACACGTCCGTCGTACGACTGTTGTAAGATCGCCGTACGATTGTCGTACGTGCGATCACAAGCTAAGCGAATTTTTTAACCTTGTAAGTAGCTTACAAAATACAGCTGTCTTGCTACCGATAAAGGTGTCTTAGATCGTTGTCGGTGGTTGGTTCTATCACAGCCTGGTTGAAAATCGTACGAACATTAAGTCGCACGATAGCCTACGGTTAATGTCTCCGCGTCCTACGTAACATTCAACATGATTGAACTATGTTTGGAACAAGACATAGTGACTTACTAGGCCTGTGAAGCTTACACATTGGAGACAGACTGAGTGTAAAGAAATGTATATGGCCCCAGGTGTGTTTGACTTTTACGGCGTGGATAGCCACATGTAGGCGTGTCCATATCCAAGTCCTGTGTGGCCTTGTTGTTGCTAGCACGTTCACGGTTATTCAGACACACTTTTATCTCTAAAACAACTTTTGCGTGACAATGAACCAAGTAGCTACAAGTAGGCTAGTAGTTACAAGGTAATGCAGTCACTCGTTCCTAGCATTCCTGTCTTGACGTTGTGTCCTTGAGAAATGCAGCTTACCGTAGCAACTTTACTCACTTTACCCAGGTGTACAAAATGAGTCCCTGACGTGGGTTGGGGAGGTTAAAGGTGGTGTAAGGACAGAGGTGGACTCCACCTTCTCAACACGGTGCCCTTGACACAATGGAAAGCAACCTTCTGCCCATAAGGACTTCAAAAAGTCTATGGAACTGCCTTAACCGTCTTTTATAACGCTCGTAACACATATTATCTCGTTCAGAACTGTACTTTAACACCGATAACGACACAGACCGCCCCCCCTCCCCCGTAACATGACATTGACGGGGGTGTATTTGGTGTCAGAAACACAATATTCCATTCACCATACACTGAGGGGGCGTTTCTCCGAACGACAGTTTTGTTCTTTGTTTTTGACTGAGTAAAGGTTTTAATTCTGTTTTCGGTGAACACAGGAAATACGTGGGAGGGGGATGAGATGATAGAGTAAAAAACTAGTATACACATATTTGTGGTCGGTTGAGTGTTGGGAAGAATGTAGTTAGTTTAGGCTTCAGCATATAAATTTGATGAATGGCACCGATACGTTCATTAATGTTCGTCTGATGCTGAAAAAAAGTCATTGTCGACTTGGTGCCTTTCCACTAGACATCGATTGCGCTGCGTTCTCATGGCGACCTAAATAGCTATCTAACCTTTGCTTTCAAACTGGGTATATCATACAAAATGTGGGACCGAGAAGACAACGTTTCTTTCTATATAGATAGTATACAATTCGTTGAGCGATCTGTCAAATTTTTGGTCACAGAGAGAGCGTGGCGAGAGCGCCGTCCTAGTGGAAAGGGGTACTAATGGTGGGGTCACACCTGCATATATATGTAAGTCCGTATGAGGCGCGCATGGGAGTATTTGCGCCCACCAGGCCCCACAGGTCGCTGGAAAAATAATAGAAATTGGACAAACGTAAACAGGTAACATGTCAGACGAGTTAGCTGGGTCGCTAACCATACTTCTCGGTCAGCTAACTCGTCTGGCATGTTATGTATCTATATTTGTCCAATCTGTACTATTTTTTCCTGCGACCTGTGAAGCCTGGTAGAGACTAAGAGCTTCATACGCACCTCAAACGGACTTGAATATATACGCATGTGTGACCCCACCTTAAGTGATATCAATCTACCACACCAGTGTCACTTTTTGTGCCTCTTGAATGCAGAAATGAAATACAAGTTGGTTATAATACCATGTTTTGTCTCTTCAATTCTTGTTTCAACGTTTATTGTGTATATTTTGAAAATCTAGATACTAGTTGATAGAGTATTTTACATATCTTGTTTTTTTCGCCCTCTCTCATTAAATTTATAATCTGAAGTGGATGCCATCCATACAATTTACTTGCTGTGGCTTTTAAAAACAGATTGTCGGGATATAAATATGGGTTGCATGTACGGAAATTTCTGACGTTTAAGCGAAATGATTGTTCGAATGTTCTTTTGACTACCCGTATATATCTAGCCTACACTATGAATACAAAGTGTTCCCGTCTCAGGGTTTTTGACGAAGTTGTTTGTGAAATGCAAGCTGCGTGGGTACTAGCTAGGTGTGCCGTCTCTTGTGTGGTGTAACACTCAGTCTGACGTTAGAAGTTATCATGTTTCCCCGGACTAAACAATCAAACAGAGGCATGCAATACGAACGTTCGCTACGACAGGTCGTTCATTCCGTGGTTCTAGGAACTGACCATGAATTATGGTACCGTACACATACATGGCAGATCGTCCTACATTTTCACTATTACCAAGAAGCGAGAAGAAGCCGAACTTTTGTGTTAGACTAGATTTGTGACACTTTTATGTATGTATATATCCTGACTTGTTGTGACCTGTACTTAGCCCGGTTGGGCAAAATTGTACAATAAAGGTCTTCATTCATTCATTCATTCATTCATTAACCAGTAGTACAACACTACATGTGGATATGAATGTTGATCAATGAACGTGTCTAACACAATGGAAAGTTTACAGTATTACTACGAAAACACAGACATACAGAAAACAATGTCTCTTCAACTGTCATGTCTGATTAATGGCTTGTTTTATCACCTCTGACCTCTGCTTCCTGTCACACCTGCAAGAATGACTTTTTACGCAAATAACGGTAACCCCCGCTTCCTGCCTTTCTGCTGAAAGTACATTCAAATAACAACTACACCAAACAGAGACCAGTCCCAAACAGGTGACACCAAAAATGATCCCTTTGTCCGTTTTTACGGAGACAATGAAAAAAAGAGCAGCGGAACACTATGAAAAAGAAAACATACCATGGCGTGGCTCGGTGCTCTTGTGGCTAGGGTTGTTGTCTCACAAACTGGAGGTGATTGAGTTCGAATCTCAAATAGGTTCCGATGTTGTGGCCTGGGAAAACGCACTTCACGCCAATTCCCTCACAAGGCCTAGATAGTGGGTACCTATAGCTTTGGTTAGGTCCGTCCCTAGGATAGGAGTCGTTAAAGGGATGTCATGTGTTTGAGGACATCCACACCTCGACCACGTTGAAGAACCCACTACACTTTTTGGTCGAAAAAAAGTTAGGTCCGTCCTGCTGTGAGTGGATCAAATAGATCTGGATAAAATATCATGCAGCTTGTACAGTGTTCAGTATAAACCTGTATTGACATGGGGGGGTTCACAGGGTTTGCAGCACAAACCATAACAGTAACTGCGATGCGGAATAACAAACTTTTAAGTTGATTAATCCCCCATGCACACCCGAATCCCCCGGTCAACTTTGAAGTGTGATTCTTGTGTGACATGGCTTGCCCTGTAGAGTTCATAATCACATGTTTGCCGGTTGAACTGTTCACGAAGGCTTTAATATATTACCATCATTCTTTCCTGATCTCTCTCTCTCTCTTATTCTCTCTCTCACAGACTGTCTCTCTCTCTCTCTCTTATTCTTTCTCTCTCTCTCTCTGTCTTATTATCTTTCGCTCTATATACAGAAGAAGAACTTTATTGCGCAACGATCGTACACGGTACAATGTATGGCAAAATATATATGTCTTACCAAGGAAGCTATATAGGACTCTATATAACCTCTTTGGTCTTACCATCTTTCTTTCTACATTTCTTACTTTCTCTTACTAAATAACTCTCTTTAATACCAGATCGCAATCTCGGCCCTCACATATAACTTTTATGACGTATATAAATATAATACAAGACAAAGAAACAATGCACGAACAAACAAATTTGAGTAAAAGCTCTGATCTTTCGCCTGTAAAACTTCATGTAACGTTAGTACAGTCTCTGATAAACAAACACACGCCAAACCTAACAAATCCATAGTTAACAACTCTGCAATCTTCTTACCACTATTTCTGTATTTCAAGTATAGAGGCAAATTGTTCAAGGTATGAAATCGATAAGACATCCTCCAGTTCAAAAGCATCTGTGGTTCATCAGCACACGCGTGACAATGTCATGGTTAACATAATTATCACAAAAGACAGGTCCATTTTCTTATATCCATGGATGACTCGCTTTCTTGTTTCTTTATTTTTTGGCACATTGCTTATACAAGGAATATTCCGAGCCCTAAAATTACGTAACAACTGCATTCCATTTAAACTGTATATCCAACAACGTGTACGCTGGAAAAAGAAAGACTCAACAGGAAAGACTCATCTTACAGACTGATCCAATAGCCCCACTAGCAAAGATGCAAACATTTGGCAGATACGCTCATTGGTGGAACCTCTAACTGCCATGCCCTCATTGGTTAAATGGCTAATTATGATAGACAGTCAGGAATGGCACTGTAACAGTACTAACAGTATCTCGATCGTAGTCGCCTTAAGCAATAATTGCTTTTCTTAATGGAAGACTTAACGCTTAAGAACTTTCAAGCTGCGGTTACTTATCAATCATCTTTAATCTCACAACTACTTAGCTTTTAAGACAATCTTTTGTTCACTTAATCAGATCATCAAACGGCTGAACAGGCAACACAGCACACAGATCAGAGCGGTGGCCATAGCAGAGCCTGTCATCTTCGGAGCACTGGAAGTCCATGGCTCTGTAATGAAAACAAAAGAAATACAAAAATTTTTAAAAGACCATGCGGTAAGGAACAGCATGGCAAAGCAGCTGACAAGTTGTCGAAACTTGGTGACAAACTGTAGGTCCTGGTGTGACAATATTCTATCAAACAGGTTCCACTGTGGACTATATGATATGAATCCGCTACGTTGCCTACCTACCAGATACCATAAAAGTCCATCTACAGCTTTTATGTCGGATTAAGCACATATACATCTACAACCTTCTTGGCTAGCCTGGATAGCATCGGGATAGTAGTTCGCTCCTATGATCGCTTCTGCTATAAAGAAACACCGAAAAGCGACATGTATAGTGCATAATAAATGCCAGGGCTAGAAGCGAGTCAAGCGACTGTATATAGTCTATAATGAACGCCGGAGCGAACTACTTTCCGAATGGTACCCAGGCTACTTCTTGGCCACAAAGGTAATTATGTACAGTTTTAGGCATACCGAATCGGGTCCATCCAGTTTTGGTTCCACTGTCGGTGTTGTTTTGACGTAGCCAGGTGGTGAGGGGCTCGAAGTACCGGACCAGCGGGGCGGCAGACATGGCCCTCCTACCGGTGATGGCTTCCATCGCTTCGGGCCAGGGTCGGCTGGAGCCCAGCTTCAACATGTCCCTATTGGAAAACAAGTTTATGGGTAAAAAAAGGAGCCATATCATATTATCATATTACAACTTAAGGCCACAGCAAGTAAATCTTATGGATGACATCCGCGCGCTCATTTATTTACCCCTGATTTCAGAAAGAAAACAAGAATTGTCTTCTATTTCTTGGAAAATTACCCAAATAAGCAAATATGTTGCGTTGTATCATAATGATTGTACTTGTAAAGGTGACACTACCATCACGGTGGTAGCCATGGCTGTAGTTGTTGAAGTGAAAATTATTGAATAGTTGTAAAAGTGGCACCAATATGAACGCTACGAGTGTATGTAGTTACAAACTTTTTTAAGAGATACTAATCTGCAAATTAAAAGTTCCCACAAAACGCGCTTGACGTCGTGTTGATGTGTGATACAACATCACTGCAATGAGGTGTGACTATTCCATCCGCCCGTAAAATCTACAGATCTACAAAATTCATTAGAAAAGAACTATTTTCCGATAGTACTAGAATTTGTTTTGAAGGTTACCCGAGGAGCTGTCCTGCCTCAGGTGACCGGTAGAAGTCGCACTTGTACAGCGGGCCGGTATGGCCGGACGCGTCACACATCGCCTCGTAGAATTGGAACTGGACGATGAAACTCACGAAGTACCTACAAGAAAAATAACATGTCGCAAATCACACACTTTGTATACGCGGCATATGCTACTTTCAGTGACCGTCCCGCCATCTTGAATTGAGGACCAAAAGGCAGGTGGTTTTCGGTATTGCCGTGTGGGATCGAGCCTTGTAGCTATTGTTTCGGTCCGGCTTGGGGATTAGAATAAGCATAACCATAGAGATTATTTTCTAACGACCTATCATTTCTATCTAGTCGGCCGTTCTGAGATTGATCGAAGTTATTATTATTGAAACAAACCCCGTAAAATTCCCCGGTGGTGCTAATGTATTAGGTGGGCGGTCAACACTCTCAGTACCGTACTGGTACATAAGAGCTTACCCCTAAGAAACAGTGAACATTTGACTACTCCTGCATACAAGACTACACGATCCCAGAGAACATTTGTCAGCAGAGCAATTTCCCTCTGGAACTCTCTCCCCAGTAGTACCCGTACAGCTTGCGCCATCAGCTCCTTCAAAAATAGACTGCGCACGTCGCTTGATAACAAATACTCTGTAAACGCTTGATAAAGTATATCATAGTTTCCTAATAGTCATTGTATTACTGATAGTAGCTATTGATGGCAACAACTACTGTTCCTACTGAACGATCTGCACTGTAGTACGTATACATTATAGCGTTCAAACGTGTTAATCGCTGACTAACTAGCCTTATATAGATAACCGAGTAATATTATTTGTATCATAGACTGACATTCTAGATCGTACGACTGCTAGTCAAGCTGTAAACACGGATCACCTCTATAGTCAAAGTTACATGTATCGTTAATACTGTTGTATACTGTATACTATTGTATAACGTATATTGTAATGTTACCAGGGCTAGCCCTTGATGATAGCCTCCGGCTAGTTGGGTAGCCCTGGCTATATTTCTCATGATTATACAGCCGAATAAATCAAATCAAATCAAATCAAGAGCTTACGATGGTATCTTTATTAGTCTCAGTTTGAGTATGTAGTAAATGTCTTCGTTGATAAAAGTTTCCATTTGTTTGCATAGTTTATTTGCCAATAGTTGCATCTGGTAAAAGCAAATTTTAATAAACATTTCGCTTGAAGAAAACACTCAAGAGTTTTTAAGGAAATACGTTGTCCAAAGAAAGTAGTGTCCATTTATTGATTTACAAAGTAACGAACTCTGAACTCTGACCTGATGTATGGAACGTCTGCCGGAATGTGGAATTTACATCCGGGGTCAAAGTCGTTCTCGTCTCGTTTCACGGGTGGGACGATACCTTGATACTGCTGCCTGCAAATGATCAAATGTAAACAAATAAACAAACAAACAAATAAACAATCAAGCATAACTATATCATAAATTTCGCTATGCTCCATTTCTTTAGAAATAAGGATATGTTTGTAGTACTTTAAAAGAACCCAGAAAAAATTCTTACTTTATTACATTTTTGTTGTGTGCGTAGGTCTAGGTCTTGATAAGACAAGGTAATGATCAGATTCTGTGCCCACTAGTGGAATGTTAGGGCACTGCAGTTGAACTTCCGCTTTTGGCATCTTGTGTTCTCGACAGGCTATGTTTGCGATTTTTTTGTCTACTTAAGGTTTCATCTATCAATGAAATGACAACTTATAATTAAGTCTTTTAAAGAAGTTTTGGTTAAAAGTTTGTTACAAGTCACTAGAGAGCGATCCAATGATCGATATTCAGATACCTCTGCCCTAAGGCGTCGCCAAAAAGATCAACATCCCCACCTCAGCTTCCACCATTCCTGGTTCATGTTGTCGGGCGTGATTCGTCCATCGAACACCTTCCAGCGCCACTGGTCCATCATGTACGCAAACGGGAGGAAGGCGATCTTCTCCAGAGCCTGTTTCATCAGGTAGTTAATATCCGCTTCTATAATAGAACAATCAGCACAATAGTGAATGGTTGTGAAGGTTTGGGACCGCATCTGATAGCAGCGACTCCTACCTGCAGTACGAAGCAGAACTAGATCCTGGAATAAACGCAAACGAGATGAAAGCGTTCTTCTCCAGTGCCTGCTTCATTAGGTAGTTTATATCAGCTTCTGCAATAAATTCAGACAATACAACAGTGAACAGTTGTGAACGTTTGGGACTGCATCTGGTAGCATCGACTCCTACCTGCAGTACGCAACAGAACTAGAATCTGGAATAAACGAAAAAGGGAGGAAAGCGATCTTTTCCAGGGCCTGTTTCATTAGGTAGTTAATATCCGCTTCTGTAATAGAACAACCAGCACAATAGTGAACGGTGTAAACGTTTGGGACCGCATTTGTTAGCAGCGACTCCTACCTGCAGTACGCAACAGAACTAAAACCTGGAAAAAACGCAAAAGGGAGGAAAGCGATCTTTTCCAGGGCCTGTTTCATTAGGTAGTTTATGTCAGCTTCTGTAATAAAACAGACAACACAACAGTGAACAGTTGTGAACGTTTGGGACCGCATCTGTTAGCAGCGACTCTTACCTGCAGTACGCAACAGAACTAGAATCTGGAATAAACACAAACGTTTGGAAAGCGATCTTCTCCAGGGCCTGCTTCATCAGGTAATTAATGTCAACTTCTGTAATAGAACAACCAGCACAACAGTGAACGGTTGTGAACGTTTGGGACCGCATCTGGTAGCAGCGACACCTAACTGCAGTACACAACAGAACTAAAACCTGGAATAAACGCTAACGGGAGGAAAGCGATCTTTTCCAGGGCCTGTTTCATTAGGTAGTTTATGTCAGCTTCTGTAATAAAACAGACAACACAACAGTGAACAGTTGTGAACGTTTGGGACCGCATCTGTTAACAGCGACACCTACCCGCAGTACACAACAGAACCAATCAGAAATGCGAATGCTCAGAATAGAACACTTTGTTTTGAACAAAGGACTTTCTTTAAAAAATCAACACAACATTGTTTAGCTTCAGTCTAGGTGATTGTATCGGTGTGTATCTGCATTTACTTATTTGAATCGTAGAGTGACAGGGTGTGAGACGGAAGATGGTGTAGCCGGAGACTTGTAGGATGGAAAGGTTGGGTTGGCCCGGGTTCGGCATAGACAGAATTCACAGAAATTCATAATGATGAATAAAGAAATTTAAAATAAGATAAAAATAATTCAGGTGCGTAAGAGACCTTCAGTTTTTTTGTACTTTTCCTAAGCAGAAATATATAGCAACGACTCACTTAAACTAGCACATTTTACTCACTTCTTACTATTTCGTATTAATGTGTATTTTCCACGTTGAAAAATTCAAGGTTGGTAAAGAGCCCCCTACCGTCATCTTCCTGAAGTACACCATCGATGAGACCTATCTCCTTCAGATGTTTAGGTGTGGACACCGATAGCGCCAAACAGTCGCCCACTGCTTCATGGAAACCTAACGTTATGACAGATAATCTCCAATCGTTATTTGTCAAGCTGTATACGCGCATACTTTGAAGTCTTTACAACTAATATTATAACATAAATTGGTTACTCAATTTCTCACAATGCACAGATTGGCAATTACAACATAGCAATTATATTTTGCACCAAATTCTTCACAGAAAATAATCAATTTGAAAAAAAAAATCTAAAAAGAGATCAAATCAAGCTCCTCAGAGACGATGGGTGGTATCAACTTCCGTTAACCTTTGACCTGCCCATATAAGGTAATGTTTATATACAGAACGTTAATGTTGACAAATATGTCAAATACCCGATGAAAAAGATGTGACGGTTAAATTTCCTATGGTGAGGGATCTTTGTCTCGAGTCAAAACCAAAATAACATAAATTTACAGGTACAGTAATTGTTTGCAACACATGGGTATCTATACCAGGGTTTGCTCCATCCCGGAAGGGCACAGGTTGGTCCTTGTACTGCAGGAAGTACTCGATATGTCCCATCTCATGGTGAACCGTCTGGAGGTCATCCTGGGTCACCTCCGTACACATCTTGATTCTGTAAGAAATTAAGGAGTTTAGCTCACTGAACAGCTAATCTTCCACAGGTCGTGACTGACAAAGAAGACAGATGATAAATGTTACTGTTTCTACTAGTACATTGTACAGCGAAAATACCCTGGCTCTTTTCGACAAGGGAAGGAAAGTGAGGTCGATCCTTTTCAGCTCACTGAAGAGCTAGCCTTCCACTGGTCGCTCCTTACAAAGAAGACAGGCGATATGTACAGTGTTTGCATATATACAGGTTCTTTGTACAGCTAAATCTCCTTGGCTCTTTTCGACAAGCTTAAGCACAATAAACAGTGGTTTCGCCAACTTTTTTCTACAGAGAAGCGTAGGCGGTGGTCTTGGGGGCCGTTGTCATGACGAACGCCGTGCTCTGCTGTGCTCTGAGACCATAACCCCATCAAGGACAAAGAGGGGGGGGGGGGTGCCTGCATAACTTCCTGGCCCAGGGGCTAAGGAATCAGAGATAGGTACCACCATTTATGCCTTAAGATTTGTACCATAAGATGTGGGGAAGATCTTAATTACATCTAATACCGGGATGACTCCTGCTTTCATTAACATATCAGGTGGGACTCTAAGGTGCTACTTTTTCCACTGTACATGATACAGTGTGAAACCTGGATGTCCTTACCATAGCAACTGGTAATCTTCAAGCAGATCCTACGGTGCGATAAAATTATATCAATGCTGGCCAACTGAGAGTATAGCCGACCGGTACCAAAGGGAGTTATTACGGGCACCGCATACACACTCCTATGCCGGCTCTACTCCTCTGGCAGCTTTTAATACTATCTCATGCTACCCCAGGATCTACTTGGAGATTAAGCAACTGGCTACCCATGACATTCAGCTCTCAAGCATGCATTTGATGAAAAGTACGTGGGTGTCAAAATACATTTGTATACAGTAATACATGAATATGTATGCATATTTTACCTGTTCCTGAACTACGTCTAGAGACAAAGACGCTGGGCAAGTCCATTTTAATCATTCCCAAAAGGAGTGAAGCCTGACGCAATGGAAACTTCTAAATTCGTAAACATATTTTTTTTAGTTGTCGCGAAACCTCTTATCTTAGTAAACGTTTCATTTAACTACTATATAAAAGCTATCGTCAAATCCTGTGACAATAAGAATGTCCCCCTTTTTGAAAGTACAGTGTGCAATGCCCAATTTGCTTATCCAGTAGTTTTGCCGCCTACACATATCATGTCTCGGCCCTGAGTGAGCCTCAAGATCAGTTTCGCTGTGAAAGGGCAAGCCGATTCCAAAGTCTCCACCGTAAGTACAAAATGACACAATCTTTGTTCTTCTAATCTTATCTTAGGTAGACTATATTTTCACGTTTAAACAAGAGACAACTTTAAAAATCTCTAGAATTTGGAAAATTTATAGGATGCCAATCTAAAGGATTTTTTCCAACCGATCCATGATAGAAACACATGCGTAAGTGCCATTTTATGGTATTCAAATGCTGTTTTTCCCTCATGAACGAATCGAAGGCGTACTTTTTATTTAGGATAAGTGGGTGTCTCTGATTTTCTGTAGAGCCAAAAATAAATTTGAAAACCTATAACGCAGTTTTGACAAGACTGTCGCCATATTCTTATTTAACAAGGTGATGATCCTTTACCTGATTGATAAAAAAACCTATATTTTGTACGTAAAGAAAGAGTTGAAAATTAAGGATTATAAAGGATAATGAAGAAACATGTGGCATATCAGCAAACATACTTAAAGTAAGAACAAAATGTCAGACACAACCTCTGCAGGACAACGAAGTAAGTTTAATCTCAGCATTCACATGAATTGTCTGGTGACAGAAGATGACTCGTGGGCTGCTTCATCTACATAGAAATTGATTAGATCTGTCTGTCTATTGCGTAACATTTTTTTTCAGTGGGCGGTGGAGATCATACAGTACACATTATCATATATAGATATAGAAAATTCAGAGCAAAAATTGAGACGTGAAACGGGAAGGTTTCGAACTTTGGAATAGACCACCAAATAGGAGCAAAGAGTCAGTCTGTCTAATGTAATTGGCAAAAAACACACGTGGACCCTTACGGTGGTATCTCGCAGCACTTGGGGCACCGGTGTGGCACTGCGGGGTTCGTAGATGACTCAACGAATTCCAGAGATAAAGAACGAATTTCTTTTACGTTTTGTGTATTTTGTCATATTCTCAGTCATATTTTTACGTATTACGCAATATCTTAATTATAAAGATTCGGAAGAAAATAACAAAACAGTGCCGCAGTGAATGAACCCCGCAGTGCCGCACCGGTGCCCCAAGTGCAATGAGATACTACCTTTACGTCACAAAGTTAAGGTATCGTCAAGATGTCTCGGAGCCATAACTGAAGACGTATCCTCCGACGTCAACGTCTTGACTGAAAGCATGGCGGAACCGGATACAAAAGCTGAGGGACCCGTCTTCAGGCAAAATGACGTCAATTTCCACATCTCTCCCGGTGAGGAAAATGAACACAAAGACGACAACGAACAACTCAATGTCAAAAACAGACAAACGATCACTATCAGCCCTACTGATTCAGATACTTACGCTATTGCATACATATGCAAGGGTCATAGTACGTGTAGCATGAAGAAAACATCATCAGAGACGACGGCCGAACCCCCTAAGTCCATCAGCAGCAATGTTAACGACATAAGCTTGGCAGGATGCGGCTCATCTAACAATGACACTTTCAAAGAGAATGACGGTCACATGCACACGACAACAGCTAGGGATCCAAATCCGATGTACAAACATTGCACCGTGATTCCTTCTCTGATGTACACCCAAACGACGTTAACCCTAATCCGACGTACCTGCAAAGCACCATGGAACCAAGTGTGAACCCTGCGCTCGCAATTAACAATGGTGGCAATCTCTGCACACAACCATCATCTGATACACATCAGAAATATGATGAAGTCAACTCTATGCCAGCTAACAACAACGACAGTCCTTGCTTTCAGCCGTATGCTGTTAAGCAACAGCAAGAGGTTGCAGAGGAAAGTGTCGTTGAGACAGCAAGCAATGAGGACAGTTCGAATTCCTGCCTCCAGCCATATGCTTTTAGATGCCTGAAACCGAATGGAACCGTCGTCGAATCAACTGATGTAGTCTCTGCTGATGTGGACATTAAACCATATGCTGTTAGATACCAGGAACATGAAGATAGTGAAAATGATACCCAACTCTCAATGACTGATGTAGCCTCTGATGATGAGGGCATTAAACCATATGCTGTTAGATACCAAGATCATGAAGATAGTGGTAATGGTAACCCACTCCCAAGGACTGATGATGATGGTGTGGACATCAAACCATATGCTGTCAAATACCAGGAACATGACGATAGTGGTAATGGTAACCCACCCCCAAGGATTGATGATGACGATGATGATGATGTGAACATTGAACCATATGCTGCCGCATACATGGACCAGGATGACATTACGTGTGAAACAGCTGTAGGGGATAATCAAACAAAAGACCCTTTCCAGAAGCGTACAGCTGCTTCAAACAGAAACAACGATGTTTCGAGAAATTGTGCCCACGTGCCAGGCGCTGTGCGTGATGGTCAAGACATGAATGAGATTCGTCATGCTATGAAGCCGATGCACATGCCAAACATCCAAAGACAGGAAGCATACGGTGAGGAATGTTTTACATTTCGAAGCATCTGTTGTCTTTTTCAACCTCTTTTGCCAGGGTAGGTTTAAAGGGCATTCCACTCCACACGGGAGTGTAATTTTCCGATAGATATCAATTTTAGGAAGTGATAACTGCATACTACTTCACATTATACGATAAAAAAGAAACAGTTGCTCCACATGCCTCAAAAACATTCAATGTTCTACTAAACTCCCCAAGTACCCTCTAATTGAATTAATCCTATGGCTGAATACAATGCAAAACTTTTAGGTAAGGTTACAAAACTAATTTCAGGTTCGCTAAGAAATCTCGTCTTGTTCTTGACGTATTCTTTGCTATCTTATGAGCAATTTGCCTTCTAGGTGTGCTTAGCGTACCTCATTTATTCCGAAAATATGTACGATAAACAAAGTGTCTATGCGTATAGGGAATGCATGGGTAGGGTCTGCATGGGTTTAGTGAGTGTCATTATTGTTTTATAAAACACACATCACGTAATTCATCCCAAGGTGAATTCCACAAAATTCTGCTAATTATGTATTCATTGACACATTATCTATTGGAAAACAATACTCCCTTCTGGAGTGGAATGCCCCTTTGGTTCAAATACAAAGTTGGAAAAATTCTTCACTTATCAGTTCAGTTCATCCTCATATGAGGTGCCATTAACGATGTCTAACCATGTCTAAGCATGTGTAACAAATGTCTTCACTTATGGAAGACTAGAATAATGAAAAAACCGTTTTGAAGTCATAAAAAAATCTTTGTTTTTCACGAGATATCTACTCTTGTTACTTTCCGCTTTGTTTGTTTCTTGACACATTTTATGCTCAACGCTTTAAAGTTTCATATTAGTAATAATTGTTTAATTTGTTCCAGGGTGCACATATCACCGGATGTGCGGAGCTTTAAAACCATTTGCAGTCCTAACGCTGTTCATCGTCGCTGGGATCTTTCTCTGGTTATTCTTCAACAGCACGACATCAGTGGTAGGCTGAGTATTCTGGACTTGTCTTTTTCTCCTTGTTATTTCCTAGTCTCCAAGTAGACCCTACGGTACCTTAGAGTTAGTTTCAAAGCTGGCCAAGTAGTATAGCCGGCTAAAGGGGGTCAAACAGGCACCGGTGCTCGGCTATACTCCTTGGCCAGCTTTGATACTATTTATACGACACCGTAGGATCTGCTTGGAGATTAGTTATTTCCGTCGATTTGTTCAGTTCTACAAGTTCTTAAATACTCTAGACATCGACAATATATGTTTATCTTGTACAAATATAGTTTAAGTCCAAATGAATGATGTTTTTACATTCTGACAAAGAAATGCAAATGGTAGTGTTACATATCTAAGTCTTACTGAAACACCGATATTTTCAAACACCACAATTCGACCGGTGTTCAGATGATATGATATTTCATTGAATCAGCAAAATGAGTAGATATTTTCCTATCTTCAGCCGACAACGACAGTGTCCACTGCGTTCACCACTGGTCACTCTACTCCGGACACTGCCTCCACGCCTGGTCACTCTGCTCCGGACAATGCCTCCACGCCAGCTGGTCACTCTGTTTCGGACACTGGCCCAACCACTGCCTGTAACTATTCCAGCAGGACAACCATCGCTGATGACATTCTTGTGTCTACAGTACGTAGTAGTACAACGATTTGCTTCTCTCTTTTGTCGTAATACCCCCGTTACATGTAGAGAAAATTGATCGGACGACGAGTCTGCGAGCTCCAAATTACAAGGGGGCATGACCCTGACGGGAAGGGGGGAACTCTGCCATTTCTTCGTCGGCCATGCCTCCTCGTAATTCAGAGCTCGCAAACACGTCGTCCGATCGATTTTAGTTGCATGTGACGGGGGTATAAGGGCGCGGTCACATATGTCGTGCGATCGTCGTACGATTTTGATACCGTAAAATTTTTTAAGCAGTCTGGGACAGTACCAACAACCGACAAGGATCCAAAACATATTTTCAGTAGCAAGACAGATAAACTTTGTAAGACACATGCATGGCTGTCCCCAAAAATGCTCAAATTAGATTTAAATTAGCGATCGTACGACGATCGCACGACCTATGTGACCGCTCCCTAATACCCCCCTCACATGTAGCGAAAATCGATCGGACCATGCACAGCTGTCGTCAGTCTCTAGTAACTTACAGCTTGAAGGTGAGTTTATTTACAATGTGGCTTTGAGACGGGAGAGGCGGGTCTTTCAACCATTCGTTTTGTTTGCATGGATGGATGCATGGATGCATGGATGGATGCATGGATGCATGGATCGGTCAATTTAACCAAACCCTTCTAATAGCGCTTCCATACGCGTGATAACGTAATTGATCATGAGTTAGCGTGGCCGAACGGCCTACGGCTCTGGGTGCAGACAACGATTTGCTTTTGCAGCCGTGGATCGTGGGTTCGAACCCCACTTGTAACATTTTTTTTGTTTATATTGAAGTTTTTCAACTGTAGTACAACACAAATTATTCTCACCTCGAATTTTCAGTCGCACTTCCGTCGACCTTCTTCAGGAGTGACGATTCAGTTTTTTTTTCTTTGTTAGGCAAATCTCATGTGATGTTTTTTTTTTAATAGAAGACAGATCAATTAAGTAATTCGATGTTTAAAAACTCTTTTTTCATGTGAATTTGTTTGAAATCCAGGCTTTTCCCAAAATACGCACAGGCCAGCTTTTTTCATAAGCTTTCTTGTTTGGATGATATACGACAGAAGCGCCAAAAACATTGTTAAACTTCAGACAATCTTACCCTGGGCAAGAGCAATAATGAAGTGTGACGTGTCCAACAGTTTGAAGGGGGGATTGACTCCCATAACCAAATAAACCCAGAAACATCCCAGACTATCTACCAGTCAGGAACAATTGTCAGAGACAGATTAGCATAGTACTGGTCACAAAATTTAGATATTCTGTAATGAATTTATGAGAGCATTATCAAACCATACCAGATTTTATAATGTATGCGTCATCTTAACTTTACTGTAATTGTATTTTAATGTGATTGTAGTCTTCCTTTGTATTACATGATATTAGCTTGTACGATTAGTGAAGCGCCTCTGTAAGTCAACAGATTTCATGCACCTATTTGCATAGCATACATCAAGTTGAACTCTAATAAACTGAACTGAGCCATACAGAAAGACCCAAAGTAAGTAACAAAGTTACATAATGCAATGAGGTTTCAATCAGATTAGTTCATGTAATGATAAGACAAAACTATCTGAAGTTTTTGGAAAAATAACTTTCTTCAAATTATAAATCGTTGCAGAAAGCCATGGCAGAAATGCGACGAATATCACCTTTGGAGGAAGGGGAGAAGACCCGGGCCAATTTGACGAGATCTCCGGAATGACCGTATCAACCGATAACGAGATATTCGTGAGTGACTCTGGAACCAAACGTGTCCAAGTCTTCGACATGAACGGGCTCTTTCTCCGCAGCTTCACAACTGTACTGCCGTTAGAGAAAGACTGTAAAACAAATCCCTCTGATATTGCAGTTGACGGAAAGGGCAACGTATGGGCAGTTGATCCAAGTATCGTTGCTAAAAGTTGTGCACATGTTGCAGTGCAGTATAGCCGAGACGGCCAGCCAATGGCCAAGTTTAAGGTGGGGTTTCGGCAAAGTAATGTTCCATTGGCACACATTGCAATCGACGTCCGCAATCACAAAATTATCGTTGGAGCGAAGGATGAAATAATCATCTATGAACCCAATGGCTTACTTGTTCGTAGGTTTGTGGTGCCATACCTGAAAATGGGTGACATTACATCAAGTATGGCGGGAAATATTCTTGTTACAGACAGATTTAGCAGTGTGCTAGTATACAGCCACTCAGGGGTCATGCTGTCTAAGTTTGGGACCTGGGGGATCGGACAGGGCCAGTTGAATATCCCCCTAGGCATTTGTGTGGACACCTTGGGTAATATCATCGTGACGAATAATGGCCACCCCCGGGTCGACATGTTCACAAGCAGCGGTGAGTTTGTCCGTACTGTCGCGAACTTTGATATTGCATTTTCCCTGTGGGGTATCGCTGTAGGACCGGATGGTCACTTGGTTTTGACTTACCTAAAACGCAACACCGTAACCATCTTTCCAAGCCACATGGTACTTCTTAGGCCAGCAAAGAAAGCATAGCATCCATAAATATAATGTACGTCATTCGTCAGTCATCCCAAATGTTTTTTTTTCGTCAGTAAACAGACAACTGTTGACATTAGAAATGTAAACGCATTGCTGTGGGAAATAACGGTTTATTTATTTCATTACTCTGTGAACGGAGGGTAACCTTCGTCGACAGAGTATTGTTGTTGGTTGATGTGATGAGTGTTCGCATCTGTATCTCTATGTTTCGTTCGCCACATTCGTATGTACTCGTAGTTTGTCATGTCGTCTGCTCTCAGTTGCGCGATGATGCACGTTGTTTTTTTCGCGGTAGCTGTTTTTATAATCAATGTAATAAATAATCAATGTAATAATTTCAGAAATCACCCCTACGTCCTTTGGTATATTGGTCCAGGTCTGCGCTATCTCCGTGCGTTAGGCCTTGCGGTAATTGGATATTGCCAAGCAGATGTTGCGTGATGCAGATATTGGGTTATGTGTTCTCTAAGGAACAGCTGTCGCGGTAGAGGAATCCCTAAACAGATGTTAGGCTTCCTAGCATATTGGTCAGTGCCAGAGTTATAAAATAAACAAGTACATAATTTGTCCTGGTAAGCTGTCAGTAATATAAGGGCTTCGTTTTCTTTCCTGTTCGTCGTTATTTGTCTGTCTGGGACTGTCCATATCATCGGCGTAATACATATTGTTGCAACTGATGCGGCGGAAACCATAAATACGTCACAGAGTATGTTTTACTATATTAAGATCATTATAAAAGACGTCACTGAAGCCAATCATTTGTTACACTGACTGGAATTTGAAGTCAGATGTCCACATGACTCCTGAAAAGTTTAATGATGACGAGGAAACTTGTTTTATAAAGATGCAGTTCTGGGGAAGAAGCTTTCAGCATGAAATTTGCTAATGAGATGTGAAATCTACGTTTAAAACATGTATATCAACCTTTCAATTGCCTCTATAAAAAGATAGTATCCTTCCTAGCTGTAGACCACCCTTGTAGTTGAATTGGACACATGTACATATTTTAACCTACCTATTTAAGTGACGATGTAAGTGGCATTTTAAGTGGTAATGTAAGTGAATAAAAATGGAGAGCTCGCTTTTGACCATTGTGGCGTAAATGTTTCATGGTATTATTGGGTGTCTGTCTTGTTTCACATATTAACAAACACATTAAGACACAGACACACAGCTCCAGTGACAAACGGTAAAATTTTACAGAGAACTAAAAAGCTGGGAAGAATAAATAAAGTCAAACCTGCCCAAGCGACCACCTCTTGTCAGCGACCACCTGGCCATTACGACCTTTTTTTCTCGGTCCCGAAAATTTTCCCCATTGACGTAAGAATTAATCGACCTCTTCACAACGACCACATGGCCAATGCGACCGCCACCGCCAAACATAGGGACCAAATCCCTGCCCATAACGACCGCATCATTCTCAACTCTTGAGGTGTCATCGATTTTCAATGATAACTAGCGCGATTTTGACGACCACCTGACCAAATCGGCCGCTTTTGTCCGGTCCCCCAGGTGGTCGTCTTGGGCAGGTTTGACTGTACATAGATTTACAGATCTACTCACCTGAAGTCCCTCCTGTTGTAGAAGTCCCATGCCGAGGCGTAACACACCACCTCCCTCCCCTCCGGCCGGACTATCATGGAGTCCCGCCAGAAGTCAGGCGTCATGGGAATAAGTCCCAGGGACGTGAAGAACTGCTCTGACTCGTTAAACATCCGCAACGCGTCCCAACCCTGGAGAAGAATATAGATTTTCCTAATTGAATATGCAAATTAAGTGCCAGTTTGCAATGTTGTACATCTCTATCGATGACTTAATGATGTACATCTCTATCTAAGCTACCTTCATACGAAATATTATGTAAATTTGTCGTTCCCTTCTCCAGTTTTCCTCCTTAGAAGATTTTGACAAAAACGACCCTGCAGTTCCATAGCGGCCTGCTAGGGGACCCAAACATTCACGACGTATTCCTTACATCACAGTTATCTGCCACCAAAAATCAAGACCACAGCAAGTCCAGGTCAAAAGATACAAAGATAGGAGGTTCTGCTGCAGTACCAAGATCATATACCAAGGAGCCCAAAATTGACCTTCACCTTTGTCTTCCAAACACCTACCCACATACCATATATCATCGTTATTCATTCAGAGGTTCTTGAGTTATACATTATTTTCTGACTTCATGTACAAAAATCCGAAAACACAGACAAACTGACAGACAGACCCGAAACTATATCTCCATTATTCACTATAGAATGATACTATCATGACATTAATTATGCAAATCAGCTCTTCATTTGCACGATTAACATATATTGATATCCTCTCACCTTATTCACCATGGCGCTTGTCACGTCAATCCGTTGTTTGCCGGAAAACGGCTCCACAAGGTCGTAAATGTTGTTCCACTGTTGGGACCACATGTTACCTGAAAGAATATCAATATTGCATACGTCAGCGATCATTATTTATGATAGGTAGGTCAGTTCGGTCATATATCGTTTCGCTACTTTGTCAGATCGCTACATTATGTTTCGTGACATGACATGACAAGTCGATTCGCCGTGTGATAGAAGAGGGTCTGCGTGCTTTTTTCCGTAAGGCGTGGCAGACCTTTTTTTAATTTCCCGTAATCCGTTGGGAAGCTTTTTTTCATTTTACGTAATTCGTAGTGGGATGTAGCGTAAAGCGTTGGTAGCCTTCGTGAATTTAACGTAAAGCGTAGTCAGCAATCCCGAATTTAGCGTAAATCGTTGTCAGCACCCCCCCCCCCCCCATGCAGACCCTCATAGAAGTCGCTTTGCCGTATGGTAGAAGTGGTTTTGCTACATGGTAGAGGTCGTTTCGCCAAATAATTGTTTTAACGTGCTTTATGCATATGCAAATGCTTGTCATTTGATGTACCACAGCTTTATTACCTCCATGAAAAAATGGAGGTATAGTTTTGAGTGTGTCTGTCTGTGTGTCTGTGTGTCTGTGTGTGTGTCTGTGTGTCTGTGTGTCCGCATATTTGTGGTCAGCATAACTTGAGAACCTCTTGATGGACTACGATGATATTAGGTATGTGGGTAGGGGTTGGGAAGACGAAGGTCAAGGTCAATTTTGGGCCCCCTGGTGTATGACCTTGGTACTGCAGCGCAACTTCCGGTTTTGCTATCTCTGTGTTCTGAACATGCTATGGTCAAGATTTTTAAGTATTAGATAGCTCTTATGCTCAGGAAAAAATGACATAAGTTTGGGCCCCCTAGCGTCTAGTTTTGGGATAGCAGGGGCATTATTGTCAAAAACTTCTGACGAGGATAACTCAAGAAGGGAACAACGGATTTTCATGATTTTTGGTATGTAGGTACCTTAGACAATGTTGTACAAGATAAAATAGTAATTATGCAATATAGGAGTACATTTGCATAATTAATGAGAATATTCTATCATAGCAGTTTTTCAATGTATCTCTTGTCCCGTACGTGATATGGTCGTGACATTTACGTGGTAGATAGCTTTCAGTGTCATGACAAAGTGGGGCAAGTTTCAGTCCCCTAACATTCAATTGTGGAACTGCAGGGGCGTTTTTGTCAAGACATTCCAAAGAGGATAACTGCAGAAAGGATTGACGGATTGCCTACATTTTAGGTATGCAGGTAGCTTAGGCAAAGATGTTTATAATGATATGCATGTTATGCAAATGAGGAGTTAATTTGCATAATTAATGAGGAAATTGTATAATTCCATTGTTTTCAATAACTGGACTTCAATAAATGTAACACATGTTAATATGATAGGTGGAATATAAGCAGATACCAAATATGATAATGAGGAACTTATTTGCATAATTTATGTAAAAATTGAAAACAACTTTATGATTAATAATGGGAATTTTATAATTGTGACATGTGTACGTTTGTCAATGATGAACAACACCATGCATAAATTATGTTAATGTCTTAGTCAATTGCATGAAATTTACAAAAGCTCTAAATTTTCATGGAGGTATGAGGTCGCCGAACTCTAGTTTTATGTAAGTGTTTCACTGCTCCCTGACATGTGGAAGCCCTCTGTTTGCAATTTCAGTAAAATAAAATAAAATAAAACTTACCTAACAGATGAGCAGGAATGGGATCATTTTCGTCGATCTTGTCCTTGCCGTAAAATTCTCCCAGCCGACGCCTGACGTAAGCATGTAGTTCCAGGTACATGGGTCTGACCTCCTGCCACAGCGCCTCAAGGTCATCTTCAAACGTTGGGGTCTCATACCAGGAACGCCAGTAGTCACCTACGTCATTGTAACCTGAACACAGTGGTGTGATACCCGATTTATGAGACCCAAGCACTCGTCCTTTGCAGAACACAGCGTTTTCAAACCGAAGCAGGACAAATTTTGGAAAAAATGAAACATCTGATAATCGTATTGACTAACTTTAATCAGCAAGTACCTCAGGCAAAATGGATGTCGAAATCCATACTTTGTAGATTTTAGCAACGCATTCGACTGTGTTTTGCAAGAGGGTTCACCAGAAGTTGGAATACCTTTAAATCCTTGCTGTTTCCAATCATCTATTTTGATGCCATTTTCAATCATTTGACTTTAACTTTCATTCTATATCAGCTTTTTTTACTTCTCTTCAAAATATGACCTTAGCCTTTGTAAATGATAATTCTTTTTTGAACTCTATATTGAAATGGTGAACAAGTAATGCATCATATGTGCATGTTTGTTGTAGTCCTTTGCTTACCTAGTTCTCCGATGGCCTCGTTCTTGAGGGTGACATACTCCTTGTACATGTCGCGCAGCGTCGGTCCAACAGCGTCACGCCACCCTTTCCAGATGAACTGCAGGCGGTCGTAGTCACGGCTATTCGCTAACTCGTTTGTAAGATCTGCGAAAAAAAAACACGCGTGATTCATCACTTGACTTAAGGTATGCTCTCACTACACTTGCGTCAAGATTGCGTCACTAGGGTTCGTTCACTGCGTCACTGTTTTTTAATGTTATTTTCTCCGATTTTTTTTAATAATAGATATTGTTTGCCACGGAATTCTAAGTATGACTTAGAAGACGACAAAACACACAAAAAGTAAGAAAAATCGTTCTTTATCTCTGAAATTCGTTGACTATCTTTCGAACAACGCAGTGACGCAAGCGTGACGCAAGTGCAGTGAGAGGGCACCTATTGCAATGACATTCCAATGACACTTTTACCTCCGTAAAAAGGAGGCACTGTTTTTGGTCTGTGCCTTTGTTTGATTGTTTTGCTGTATGTCGACAGTTATTTGAATTTTGTAGACTGTGGCAGGATGTGAGGTGGCAGATGGTGTAATAGGAGACTGGTAAGATGGGAGGGTTGGTTGGGCTCGGGTCCAAAGTTGTATAGGTAGGGAAATGCAAGACAGAATGTACGAGATTTGTTTAAGAATGAAAAGACTGTTAAGAATAAGAAAGAAGTCGACATTAGATTTCTGACTATTTGCCGGAGGTATGCGTTCTTGTATCTCTCGTTTTCTTTTGAATTGTTTTTCATATTCATTTGAACTTCATATTTCATAACAAGCCTTTTCAACCAACTGCGTTTATATTATATCTTTCAGTCTCGGCAGAATTAGCTTTTTACAAAAAAAATGGCATTATTTTCACATTGAAAACAACTATTAAGTCAAGACACACACCTGGCTCAAATACAAGTTCACGGTCACCGTCCGGAACTTTGCCGGTGCTGTACACTTGCTTCATATCGGCAAGAAGCCGTGTCAACTAAAATGAAGAAAGTAAGAGGCAACATATTCTGTCAGGATCTGTTAGTGTTGCTGGAATTTTACAATATCTTTTTCCACACTTCAATGGTGCCGTGAATAATCAGGGTTAAATTTATACTTGTTCATTAGGGATGTCCCTGTAGCTCAACTGGTGGCAGTCTCACAGGTGACCTCCTGGTTCCAATTAGTTAATAACTGGGAGAGACCCCGCTCAATCCTAGGTAAGGCATCTCGGTTAGGGCAGCCCCCGTCTTTCAGAATGGACATAAGATAATGTTGGTCCTGTATTTATGGCTCTAGTGAGGTGAAGGCGAAAGACTATAGCTAGCTATAATATATGTATGTATGTATATATCCTGACTTGTTGTGACCTGTACTTAGCCCGGTTGGGCAAAATTGTACAATAAAGGTCTTCATTCATTCATTCATTCATTCATTATAAAGCAACCCCACCCTGTACTAATATACCCTGGTATTGAAACAGCGAGAAAACGTATGTCCTATGTGCCACTGCACACTACAAGAGTCTGAACGAACAAACAAACGTATTCACCTAATTTGTTGGAAACAAACCCAATTACGTTCACAAACATATTCATCTAATTTGTTGGAAACAAACCCAGTTACGTTCATGATATTCAAAAAGGGATCTAGACTCCGAATAAAAAAATACAAAAGAAGAAGAAATATGTCCCCTCTATGTCCTTACTAACCCTGTTGAGTTTGGTCTGATCGCTGAGACCGGCGTTCCCAATGTTCTTCATCTTGTTGAAGAGGCGTTTGACGGTCTCGTTTGTGAAGGAGTTGACGTCAAACTGCGTGGAATTGTCGTACGCCTCCTTCTTAAACTTGTCTCTGTTCAAGCTGGCTTGCACCTATAGGACGTTTCCAGTTGCATTCAGAGAAAAACAGGAGACCAACCATTTCATTATTCTTATTTTCTGGAATTCCAGTGCTGAGGGAGCTGCAGCACTGGAACAAGGCCGTTCAGCACTGAAAACACAGGCGCCCAGTGCTGAGGCCGATTCGACCCGTTGATTCAGCAGGGTTTTCGGAAAAACCTGTCCAGTCCGGAATGCGGAAAACCCTGTCCAGTCTGAAAAGAGGGTCTGCATGGGGCATACGTTGTAAGCTACTAAGTACTAGTATACAACAACATCTTTTTATCTTTAATATGGCTAAGCACAGAAATAACATCAACTTGAAGTGTGACACAATGTCATACAAAAATTATAACTGAACAAAAATCATCCATCATTGTTACTTCTGTGCATCATATAAAAAACTTCTACTCTTTAAGTCTTTGAGACTGAACATGCTATTAGCCTTACGGCATGATTTTGCAAATAAAACACAGTATTTTCAAAAGGATACATAGTTCTATATAGCTCACAACTTGTACTAGGGTTTGAAAAATGCCATCTCGGCTTTATTGTAGTGCATTGTAAAATATATGTAATGTTATAACATTGTGTACTAAAGTCGTGTTGATATTGAAACCTTTCGCAGTCATTCTATCAAACCAGGATTTAAACAGACCAGCTCTCAAAATGAGTACTGCACACTTATCATTTAAAGAAAACCTTTCAAAGCCTGTCTTTGTAATGTATTGCCACTATTTAACAACCCGAAATTGACGGACACTCACTATCCATTGTTTGATGGACAATGGGTGTGATTCTCTCCCCCTCATGTCCTACCAGATAAGTGTTAATTGGGTACATTGCATTTGACAGAACTGACTTTGTGTGCATGCATATTGCACCTTTGGGTCACTCATTATGCTGCCGATTCTATAGTTATGTGTATCAGTTTAGTGTAAGTAATGTCTGAAGTAATAGTTTTAAGCATTGCCAGGAACCCCTATGCAGACCCTCTTTTCAGACTGGACAGGGTTTTCCACCCCATTTCCCTGTCTGGGCTGGACAGGGTTTTCCGAAAACCCGATTCAGCACTGTGCGGAACTCGCTACTTTTGTACACTTACGTTTGAAATTTTGCTACATAAAATCCTATGGCTACATTCAAAGAATCTAAATGAAGACTTAAAACTGCATTCGGCTTTACGAGGCTTGTAGCATTCTTATATCCACATAATATGAAAATGGAATCAAAACTCGAGCCTTGAAAAATCAATTAAAAGATCTTGACCAGAACATTAAAAACAAAGAGTACTCGCTCGCCATTTCTTATACTAACTTGATATTCTTTCGAAGGTGACACAGCATCTATAAGTTTTGAGCAGAAATTGAAAAAAAAACACATAAAATCATGCTACAAAACGTGCAGTGAAATAAAAACAACAAACACTTCATGTTGACAAATCTGTGATGTTTGTTTTGTTTTGTTTGATTTTAGTTCAAGGTCCACGTTTTGCAGCGGCTTTTTCAGTACGTACACAACGAAAACTAATTCTCAAAAGTTTCGTCGAAAAGAAGTTGAACATAATCACAGAAATCGAATGAAAACTCGTTGTACTTTGTTCAGCAATGCGTGCGTCCTAAAGTTACGTTACAATCTGCAAGAGGGTTTAGACACGTATTTGTTTGTTTAAGCGTTAAAGTTTATTTAGCTGGCCGGCTCATTCACGCGGCTCGCTGGTCTAGTGGTATGATTCTCGCTTAGGGTGCGAGAGGTCCCGGGTTCAATTCCCGGGCGAGCCCATAGTTTTGTTGTCCCCTTTTAACATGTAAAAATACTTCAACAAGTAGTATTTTGTGCAATGTTAGCATACTGATTTTTTTTTCTTTTTTGATCATCATATCGTTAAAAGAAATGGTAATTTTACTGTTTTTGTTGCAACATATGTAAAGAATATCAGAGTGGCGACACGCTAAATCGTTGATATGTTTGCATACCACGACATCAAAACAAAAAAGAAATACGATACATAAAGTAAAAGGCAACGAAGTAGATTATACAAACATAAATCAAGAATTACGAAATGATTAAAGTTTTGTCGTGGATAAAAGAAATACAGAAGTTAATGTATACGTCAGAAAGTATCACCTGACAAATTAATAATTGTAATTAAAAGATTAATGATTGTAATTTATTCTTTTTCAAATATGACCTGACATAGTCTAAGCATAGACCGCTCACTTTTTTCACGGAATCTACAAAAATCAATGGGTATATATGTATACGATCTTTTGTTATACTAGCACACCTGTAGGGTTATGTTGCTACTATTTACAATTCACGCCTTGCGCAAAGCGCATTTCAACGTTGCTACGAAAAATGCTGCTCTCGGAGTAGATGTTAGGCTTCGCTTTATACGTCTTTTAATACGTTTTTCTTGGTCTCAAAATGTTGTCAGTATTATTTTTTTTGGCTAGCGCACAAACAAAATCCTGACACAACAGAAAGCCCGATAAAAAAAGCCTAAAAGGCGGTAAAATAAAACCGCCCCACCCAAGTAAAAATCCAGAAAAACGCGCTAACAGACCAAAAATTATCAAAATTTTCAAATGTTATGATAGCATTGTCAGCTGTTTACGAAATCCTGCAATAATGTTCTTCTCACCACAAATGAAACGTACCTTTTTTTACCATATTTTAATACTGGAAACAAAATCCGCACTACACAAGTGCGTACTAACCTGCGCTTGTTGGTTTTGTGGGTTGATGTTAGTTTCGTATGCCCAGTTCGCTTCCTCGGCTAAAGAATAGTAATGTTCCGCCAAGCTGTTGTACTGGTCCAGCCATTGCCTCGCTTGCTCCTCGTCTGTAATCAAAGCTTGGGCCCTCGAATTACAGAGGGCCACAAGAAAGAACACAACCAAGAAACTTGCACGCGCCATCTTGGGCGTAGGGTACGCAGAGTACGTTCCTAAAGGTACTAAGTAGTTGCTTGGCTAGTGTTAGGTCACTAATAAGATAATATGTAATTGATTGACTTCTTTAAGATAAACCTTTCCAGATACAAAATTGGCGTTGCATACATTGCTTTTGATAACAATCGGTGATACGTGTTAAAGAGTCTATGTTTACCATATATTTACGATAATATCGCATTTCAATAATTTGCAGTAAAGAATTTTCTGTTGGCACATAAGAACTGGTAATTCAATTTTGCGCATAAATTTTGAAAAACATCTTGTATAAAAATTCCAATCCAGCTTAATCACTTTTTTGACAGATTTCACAAATAGATTTTCATCTTGTAACATTACTTTAACAGGCAACTTAAACATTTGGTCTAACACTGAAAACATCCAGCTAAATCGCTTTTTCGATAGATTTCTAAAATAGATTTAATGATCTTTTAAGATTACCAAAACTTAAAAACAGTTTACACAAAGAGCATCCCACTTGGCATAAAGAACTCCATATATTGACTAACACCTGCCCTTATATACCCCAAGACCAAAATGTCGATACTTAAGTGTTTGTTTTCCGTTGTCAAGTAGACAGCCAATTTTATACACCGGATGTGGTGGTTTAAAAACAATGCTCACTTTGTTGCATGAATAGTCAGTTTAAAATCGTGTTTTTCTGACCGAATACTGTAAAATGTGAAATATGCGCAGAATTTCAAGTTCGCTGTGCAGATAAAATAGATTTTTCCTGTTGAAAATATCATGCAGGGTTTTTACTGTATAAGTGGAAATATTTCCGATGGTTTGTATTTCACGGTAAACAGATTGTCGTTAACATTTTCAACTTTACAGTAACCTAAAAAAGGCGCGTAGACATAATGTACAGTGGTACAAATGCCATCAGCACCAATGTAAACAACGTCCGGTAAATGTGGACCCAGACAAAAACTTATACAACATAGCGTTGTTACTATAGTAGTGGTTAGAAACGTTTGTATACCAGTTACACAATACTTCACCTTGGAATGACCTATTGGATATTGGACATACTCCAAGTTGTGTGCTCGGGCAACTTGTTTTTTTTTTTTCCACCGCCAAAAAGACTTTTGACACCTAACGTACTAGTTAGCGGTAAAATTTTTATCACTAAACATACACATTATTGGATTATTCAAAATATATATGACATGCATAGTGCATATTGCTGAGTACCTTAACTCATGTTCAGGTCCAAATGCTCGTAACCTTCAACAACAAAAATATATATGAAATTTAAGTATCAAAGGTGTAGGGAGTACCATGTGCTATGTATGTTGTGTCAAAATTTTAATAAGACCACAGCAAGTAAATTTTAAATTATGGATGACATCCGCACGCTCACCAATTTTTGCCTGATTTCAGAAAATGGTCAACATAACGAAACAATTACCCAAATGAGCAAATATGTTGTTTGTTAGCCTAATGATTATACTTGTAGAAGTGACACTTGCAAGGTAGCCAGGACTGTAGTTGTAAAAATGGAACTAGTTGGATAGTTCTTAGTTATACCAGTCTACCACACTAGTGTCACTTTTGATACAGGAATTAATGCATTTTTGGCTCTAATGCCATATTTTGTCCTTTAATTCTTGTTACAACATTTATGATATCTATGTCGTTTTTTGTATCCATCTTTTTTTCACCCTATCGCACTATTTTTGCAGGCTGCAATGGATGCCATCCATAAAATTTACATGTTGTGGCCTAAACTGTAGTATACAGCAAGGGTAATTCAAGCTATGGGAAAGCCCATTTACACTTCTACATGTACATGATGTAGCTATAAAAAAAGCATCATATGCTTTGTACCCAGCCATGCGCTTTATTTTTTACCTTAAGGATAATTGCTGCTAGAACAAAACACAGTATGTATTTGCTTTTTGTGCATTTTTATTTATTCCAATAGTATATAGATTGACATCCAAGTGTGACATCAGGTAGTTTAAACTACAATGTACAATGTCCTTCTTTCAAGAATCATCAATCATTTAAATGTATATGTAATAAATGAAGGCCACATACAACAGTGAATCAAATTCTGCAACATTGTTTACATAGCATTTAGGAGCAAAATTCAGCTCAAGTTTTTAAATGTATCCCTTTTTGAGCACATTTCTTTTTTCTAAATGTAATGTGATGCTAATATCCAGCAGTTAAACTGCAGAATCGAGGTTTATAATGTAAAGAACAAGAAGGACAGAAAGACAAAGAAACAATTTTTTGCCCCCTCTCTCCTATATAAGTAATACTATACATTAAATGTTGGAAATCTGAGTCTAAGTCAGAAAAATACGACAGTAGTGTCGGGGAGAAAGATAACAATATTCTAATTTTTTGTCAATTTTTATTATGTTTTTTCTATAGTTTCACACAATATCTCTCTCGTACCAATTCTTCAAGATCTGTTTTAAAGTTCAGACAAACCTATACAGTGATCACCTCTACCTAAGGACCACCTGGCCAACGTGACCACTTTTTGATGGGCCCTTATTGAAGTAAGATAATCGCTCCCACTGCCAAAAGCATTAAGAATCCTATTCATAGCAGCGACCACCTGTCTACATAGACCAGATTTTACCGGTCCCAAGTGGTCTTCTTGGACAGTTTTGACTTTATTTCTCAAAAGGAAAGAAGCAGTGTGACAAAGAACTTGAATTCCAGTAAACAAATATTATAGAGTAGAGCCAAAAGAAAGATGGCTGTTTTCATTTTTGTCAAGTTTTTTTTTTATTCTCCTAAACAAAGTATCTCCTATACATTGCACCTTGGCAAAGCTCGTTTGGGCTCAGGTTACCACTAACTGTGAATGTGGCCTGTAACCAGCTGTCAGCCAATCAGAGAACTGCCTTAATGTATTCTTTAGGTAAAGCCTGATTGGTTGACAACAGATGAAAGTGTAAACCTCAGCCTAAATTAGCAAAGCTTTCCCAAGGAATGGCTCTGCGTAGCCATAGGAGAACATTTGTTTCTTTTTTTCTTAGTTTTAGAAAATATTTATTTTTAGGCCACTGCAAGCCTGTCCAGGACCCTTTTGTAGTGCGTGAGGTTGTCCTGAAACATTTCCTCGAGTTTCGCCTGTCGGTTTTCCACACTGAAGTCTTCCATGGCAACAACCAACTCCTCTGGCTTCAGGACCTTCCTCAGTTTCTCAATGTAGGAGCTCTCTTTCTGCATAACAGAAAACAAACAAGAACATCAACCTGAAGTTCAACTTGAAGCTGCTTCACAGTGAAAATGAGGCGAAAGTGATATTAATCCACGTCGTGACAGAGAAGACAGTCGCTATGTAAAGTATTAACAGGTTCATTGTGAATTCTCTGAGCTCTTTTTGACAAGCGCAATGAACAGTGGACCACAGCTTAATGTCCTGTCCTTAAGCCTCCTTTACAAATCAAGAATTCAGCTCGACCGAGTCAGCGAGCTCTAAATTACAAGGAGGCATGACCCTGATGCCTACAAACAAATGGCAGAGTTTCCTCGTCGGCATCAGGGTCATACCTCCTCGTAATTTAGAGCTCGCTGACAACTCGGCAGAGCTAAATCCTTGATTTGTAAAGGGGGCTTTAGGACTGCAGCCCTTTCCGGCTGCGTGCATGTCAGGTGAGCTACATAGCTGGAATTGAACTTCTGTTATCCACTAGACTACGCATGATACAAACAGTTGAGTTCCTGCTTCCAATCATTGAGGACCTGCTTCCAATGTAGTTTTTCACATGACACTGAGAGACCCTGGTTCTATCCTGGGAAGGGCATTTCAGTTGGGACTGCACCCGTCTTTCAGTAGACACATCAAATCGGTCTCTCCTGTCCGAGCATGTTCAAGGGATGGACTAGCAACCCCTCCCTATAAAAATATAAACTGCTAAAGAAACCTGCTCTCATATGTGTCACTAGGTAACAGAAACTTAATTTACAAATGAATGAATTAAGGGTTAATGACCCGCCCCGAGGTGTATATGGTGTCATAACGCCTGGTCCTTTGCTATAACCACCGAATAAAACCACCGATGTGAGCGAAGCGAACGAGGTGGTTTTATGAGGTGGTTATAGCAAAGGGCCAGGCGTTATGACACCATGTACACTGAGGAACAGGCGGGTCATTAACGTTATTATCATATAGCCTACCCAAACATGCAAACTCCTGTATGACGCACTGATCCCTTGGTACTATACGTGTGAATTCCTTTGTCGAATTTCTGAAAATTCACATTTGTTCTTTGAGTTTACAGATTGCATTTTGAAACCAAAATTTTCACAGAAAATATTCTAAACATTGCAGGCTTTTTAGAACAACAAAACTCATTCTCAATGTTAGAAGGAGCCATTCCCCCTGCAGTCTGTACTTTTTATTGGCCAATGCCTGCATATACCTTACTTTCTTGTGTGTATCGCTACTTTTGATTGGTCAAAATGAATCGACACCGGCACCGGTGTCGATTTGCATCGACACTGGTGCCGGTGTCGATGCAAATCGACACCGTTGCCGGTGTCGATTCATTCTAACCAATCAGGGGAGCGATACACACCTGCCTGGCCTGAATCTTTGTGTTACTGCATCATAACCAACGTGGAACGGGGCCCTCTGATTGGTCCGCGGCGCTTGGCTATATGATAATGATATATAATCGTAGAATGTTAGGTTCAACTGACCCTAAACGGTGCGTTCAGTCTCCGCTTGACGTCCAGTCTGAACTCTCGGAATGCGGCAGCGTTACTGATGTCTGTCTGCTCCAGACGCAGAATCTCGTACACTCGACGGGCTTGTTTCTGTTGGAAAAATAACAACAACTTAAAATGTCAAATGAACGGCTACAACTGTTACATAAATATAGAATACAACACGGTGTATTCCGCATCACCCAAGGTATCAGCCCGACCGCGGGTCGGAAACCCATGTTTTGAAAACCCATGTTTTGATGCGAAATGCGCCAGAAGTTGAGCAAAATTGGTGCCCCCGCAAACAAAACGTGTTGCAACAGTAATGTTCCAACGTCCGAATCAGGTATTCGAATTGCCAATCGAGCCGTATTCGGCCCGCTCGAAATGGTTCGATTTACTCGAAGAAAGCCTGTGTGATAGGCCTTTCGAACCTGTGCGATACGGAAGCGTACGGCCCGGTCTGGAACACCTGTATTGAACGTTTTCGTGTCACAGGTATGACATAAGGAACGAAGACAAGACATACATGTAGATGGTAACTGAAAACCTTATGATAAAATTAAAACATACAATGTTTGCATTACCTACCTACCTACCTAGTCCCTAGTTGGGGGGACAAGGTAGACACGAAGATGGTAATATCAATGTTACTTAGGTCATCGTAAAAAATATACATTTGAATGGTACTTGTTACGTGAATGAACTCTCTCCTAGAGGAATATTCAGCAGAAAATCCCTATTATAAATTAATACTAAACTTAGGCCACAGCAAGTAAATTTTCTGGAGGACATCAGCGCGCGCATTAATTTTTGCCTGATTTCAGAAAAAAAAAACAAGATTTATTTTCTTCTGCAGGGATGGTCAACATGACGATAACATACCAAAATGAGCAAATATATTGTGTTGTAGCCTAATAATTGTTCTTGTAGAAGTGACACTTGCAATGTACTCAGGACTGTAGTTGTAGAAATAAAACTTATTGGATAGTTCTAAAAGTGACACCAATATGGAAGCCATTAGAGTGTGGTTACCAACTTTGTTGGTGATGCCAGTCTACCACACTAGTGTCACTTTTGCCACACCAGTACATGACGTCCAGTCCAGTCCTGTCTTGAATACAGGAATGAATGCCTTGTTGGCTCTGATGTTTTGTCCCTTTAATTCTTGTTACAACATTCATCACAACTTAATGGTACCTATTTTTGAAAATGTAGCTGCCATCTTGTTTTTTTTTTCACCCATCTTGTTTTTTATTCGCCCTATCGCACTATTTTTACAGTCTCCCAAGGATGTCATCCATAAAATTTACTTGCTGTGGCCTTAGTAAATGTCATTCCGTAATGATACAAGCAATTTATGTAAAAACAAACAAACAAAAAACACCTTTTGGACAATTCAAGCTCACTTCGACACAGTTTGAATTTTATTTTGGGACACTTCCTTAGAAAAGTTAATTTCAAGGCCTGGGTCAAGGAGCAGGAAACACAACATTTATCATTTAGGTTAGACATCCAGGTAATGAGATACTGTATGTCAAATAGCAGCTACTCATTGACAAGCAACTGGATATGATTTAGTTTGGAAACGAGTGTCACTGACGAAAGACATTGGATGGTGTCTGAAACGTCTGACCGTTTCCAAAATGTTATCCAGTTATTTGAGTAACTGCTTTTTGGCGTACAACATCACAGGGCTCGAAATGCCACCTGCATATGCATGTTAGGCCACAGCAAGTAAATCTTATGGATGACATCCTCTGCAGACTGCAAAAATAATGAGATAGGGCGAAAAAAAAACAAGATGGGTAAAAAAAAACAAGATGGCAAATTTTCAAAATATACGTTGTAACAAGACTTGAAGGGACAAAATATGGCATCACAGCCAACAAGGCATTCATTCCTGTATTTAAGAAGTGCACCAGTGTAGTTAAAGTGACACTAGTGTGGTAGACTGGTATCATTAACCATGTTGGCAACTAAACTCATACTATAGCTTCCATAGTTGTGCCACTCTTACAACTATCTATCAAGTTGCACCTCTGCAACTACAGTCAATGCTACCGAGTCCTTAGTGTCAATTCTACATTCAATGATTAGGTTACAACACAACCTTTACCCACTTTCGTCTATCCGGCCTTCCCTGGAAAACAAAAAAAATCTTGTTTTTTTTTCTGAAATCAGGCGAAAATTAATGAGCGCGCGGATTTCATCCATAAAATTTACTTACTGTGGCCTTAGGCCACACCAATTTAATTTCTTGGTTCACGGATTCGCTCGCTCCTATTTTTTGGAAAAAAAAATAAAAATAAAAATTACCATTCAGCAAATTTTCACCATTACTGAAACCATTCACCAACTTTCTGGTGTAGCAAATTGGCCTTTATATTATAAGCTCCTTAAAGTGTGGGTACAGGTGCTGTTACTGTACAAAAATAGTGTTTTTGTACTTTTTTCAAGCTGAAAACTTTTTTTCTTTATGTTTTGGATTAGCCGTTACCTTTACCCCAACCATTTTACAATTTTTATTTTTATTTTTATTTCGCCCTTTCGCTCCATATTTTTTATGAAAAAATCCGTGAACCAAGAAATTAAATTGGTGTGGCCTTAGTGCAGGACCGGTAAAATTGGAACTGTGCAGGTATTTCTGGTGTCTACCTGCACCTAACCTGCACTGTATGTGGGGTTTCATACAAAAATGTCCAATGATGTAGGTGTATATGGATTGTTATTAGCTGCATGGACTGTTACCACCTATAAAAGTATAAAAGAAAAATAGCAATGGTTCCTGAAAAATTTTAGTATGATTCGAACTTCCTAAAATCAAAGTGGTGCAGGTAAAATTTGTCTGGTGCAGGTAATTTTCAATGTTACCTGCACCAGTTCATATGTATATATGCAGAAAAAAGTATTTTGAGCCCTTATTTATTATCTAGGCCTTATTGCAAACCTTGTTGATTTTGAGTTTCTCCTGTGCTTGTTGTGCCATGTCTGCAGTGAATCCATCCTGCAGTAGCTGCGGTGAGAAGGCTGGCAGAACCTTGCAGTTCATGCAGTCTACAAAGTCTCGCAACCTCAGGAACTCTTCTGATGGGTCCTCAACTGAACAGGGGTAGAGTTTTAAAAGTTAACGTTATTCCCTGGTGTTTAGGGTGGTGCTCATCTCTGCTTCTACAGACCTTGGGCTACACAGTTGTGCACACACTCAAGCTAGTTTTTACATTTGAAGAAAGGAAAGAATTCTTGTATTTCTTGAAAATTGAATCAGGTTATAAAAAAACAAGAATATACCCTAGAATGTTTTCTTTCATTTTAAGAAAAAATAAGAAATTTTTGCTTATACATGTTTGTATTTCTAAAAAATGATTGCCTAGACAACAAGATATCAATACTGGAATTTCTGCTGCAGTACGAAGAAAATCTGACAGGGGGCCAAAATGTAATCATTTCTTCAATAGGACATGACCTAATTGCAAGTAACTTTCATGACAATATCAAGCTGTAGCTTTTTAGTTATACTGCCAAACAATATGCAAACAAAAAAACAAACAAATGCTATCGAAAACATAACATTCTTGGTGAAGGTAAAAGCCCCCATACATACATAGTGCATACATATGAAGCCACACTGATTTCTAATCTTAGTGACATCTAATCTGTGTGTGCCTTGATTTTCAGCTTTTTCCAAAATATAAAAACAGTGGCCACATTGACCCACAATGTTCTCTCTCAAGAATTGCAATAAAAACCTTATTGAAATGCCAACAGTTGTAAGTTACAGTCTTAGTATACATAGCAGAGACGTGAACATAAGACAAACAAAGCCTGGGACTGAATGGACTGAAGGTTTAGTCCTGTGCTCTATTTCTATTTTTCGCCCTTGCACATTAGTCCTGGTGTCTCCAGAGGATGTCATCCATAAAATCAAGTCAGTGTGGTCAAGGTAAGTCAAGGTGAAAGAAAAAACAAGAAAATCACCTGTGATATCCAGGACATCATTGTTCTCCCTCATGTCCCTGTAGGCAGTCTGTAGGAGCTCTACACCATGGCCCAGGCGCTGGAAGGGGGGCAGCACCAACACTTGGCTGGGGGAGGGGGGCAGGTGGGCGACATTATGACATGTAAGTAAGGCTTTTCATTCAAAGTTCGTCATTTTTACAGACAAAAGAAGAGAAGCTGGGTTCACATTATAATAAATGACTCGATAGTACAAGTGCCTTTTTTTAGCAATCCATAATATTTTCTAGCCTAGGCACCATCCAATATCTACCGAGGCTCTTTACACTCACAGCCCTGAAAAAAGGGGGCAGCGAGTGCAAGAAGCCCTGTAGATATGAGTTGAGTTGAGTTGAGTTTATTATGATCCACATTTAGCCTCCTCAGAGGCTATTCTTCCTGTGGTCATGGTCACATACATATTTACACATTACATACAGTTAAAAACATACAAAGTAATATACATAGCAGTTGTATAGGCTGGTACCCAGGCTATATATTTTACACATTCTTCAGCAGTGGCTTGCTACATGTTTACAGCATGCTTACTGCTTTACCAAAGTAAAGCGGTCGAAACTCAGACTTGGAACAAAGTATGATGCTATATGTTATATGCTAGTAGAAGTGTAATGTGGCTTCCCTACAACTCGCATGTTTTAGCCAAGCATACCAGGTTACCCCTACTCTTTCCGATAAGTGTGTTGGGTTGAAGAATACATGAAGAGGTTTAACGCTAGTGGCTTATGTCCCTCATACATGGGGCTGCTAGCTTTACTTCATCATCCGATATGTTGGATGCAATCCCTTACAACATGTCCAAGCCAGGGCCAATCTTAGACATTGCTAGAATCAAAGTCTTTTGCCAACCACTGACCTTATCCTCGGCCTAAGCTTGTCAGGGTAGGCATAGTAGCTGTAGGCAGTCAGGTATCCCACTGTGGCATAGCGATGGTTTCCATCACACGCATACTTCTCAAATCTGGAATACAGCACAAATTACATAATCATCTGCACTCTCACACACTGCATAAAGTAGGGGTGGTTACCAGTGCAAAACCATTTTTCTTATTGAACCAGTCTGAAAAACCGGACTTGAAAAAAAATGGTATACCGAAGAACAGGTTCGTCATTTTTGTTCTTTCACTTCTTGGACCTTGGAATTGAGGTTGGCATTTTAAGTATACGTTTACTGACTGTGCATTTATACTTGAAATTACACTATAGGTACAATTGGCTATGTATACTTACATTAGATAGTAGTTCCACTTTTCATCATCCACATCTGAAACAAAAATGTTCAACATTTTAAGCTTGAAGTTATTCACTGCCGCAATGGCAGTGTCTAAGAGGGGACCAAGACTTGGTTGGTACAATATATAAATATAGAATACAACACGGTGTATTCCGTATCACCCGAGGTATCAGCCCGACCGCGGGTCGGATCGCCCGACGGCCAAAGGCCAGAGGGAAATCCGACCCACGGGAGAGCTGATATTTATGTCATACCCACCTGAGAAAACCCATGTTTTGACGCGAAATGCGCCAGAAGTTGAACAAATTTGGTGCCCTCGAACAAAAAGTGTTGCCACAGCAATGTTCCAACGTCTGAATCGGGTATTCGAACATTCGATGGCGCCGCGCTCGGCCCACTCGAAACAGTTCGATTTATTCGAATGGAGCCTGTGTGATACGCCTTTCAAACCGGTCTGATACGGAAGTTATGGCCCGGTCCGGAACACCCGTATCGAACGTTTTCGCGTCACAAGTATGACATAATGGGAGTTATCTCACTGACTGTTTCAAATTGCAAATTGCAACAGGTAACTATTCATTTTCACAAAATGGCACCAAGAGGCACAATTTGCCACCTGGAATATAGCAAATATCTTCATATAGAATCTATGTTAAAGCTTTAGTTGGCTGTTTCTAGCACAAACCAAAGTCAGTAGAAACTTTATAGCAAATTACTTCTTTTTTTTTTAATAAAGGAGATAAAGTTACCTATGAATGAGCCTGCATCGATGAACCACAAGACAAACATCTGTAACCTCTCGTGGAACTCACGGAACCCTGGTATGGACATGTCTGCCTGAAACAGGGATAACAAATACAGGTGTTACCGCATGCATGCTCCAGATATTTCATATGGTAAAAGGCATAGTGAACACAACTAGGGGTACAGATAATAGAGAGTACAGAAAATAATGGGGATGCAGACACTACTGGGGGTACGAACACTACAATTGGTACAGATACTACTGGGGGTAGGGACACTGCTGGGGGTATGGACACTACTGGGGGTACGAACACTACCGGTGGTACAGACACTACTGGGGGTACGAACACTACTGGGGGTACAGACACTACTGGGGGCACGAACACTACCGGTGGTACAGATACATTGTACTACTGGGGTTACGAACAATACTGGGGGTACAGACACTACTGGGGGCACGAACACTACCGGTGGTACAGATACATTGTACTACTGGGGTTACGAACAATACTGGGGGTACAGACACTACTGGGGGTACGAACACTACCGGTGGTACAGACACTACTGGGGGTACGAACACTACTGGGGGTACGAACACTACCGGTGGTACAGACACTACTGGGGGTACAGATACTACTGGGGGTACCGACACTACCGGTGGTACAGATACTACTGGAAAGTGATCTGGATCCAGTTTTAGCTCACCGAAGAGCTAGTCTTCCACTCGTCGTGGCAGAGAGGACAGACGCTATGTACAGTAGTATTTATAGGTTCGTTGTACCGGGGAAATTCTCCTGGCCATTTTTGACAAGCACATTGAACAGTGGACCACAGCTTAACGTCCTGTCCTAAGGACTGCAACTCTTTAAGGTAGCATGCATGTCGAGTGAGAGACACAGCGGGAATCAAACTCACCAGGGTTTTAGCCAGCCAGAAATCATTTTCTGTCCCCTCGATTTTGAATGGCTTTGGCGCAGCATTCCTAGGGGGGTCGGGGACATGCTCCCAAGGAAAATTTTGAAATCTAGACCCTCTGAAAGGCTATTTCCTGCATTTTGAGGGTGAAATTTTGCTCACAGAGGATAGAATAGGCAAAAATTTCTTCCGTCCCCAGCTGCAAAATTCCATCAAAGGACGGAAGGATGGGTGCTGGCTACAACTCTGAAACTCGCGGCTTCTTGTTCCAGAGGCAGGGCCGCTAACCACTGGACTACGCACACTACCCATGCTGGCCAGGTTTCACTAGGTTTACTGACACTGTTGAATTTTCTTTACCTTATAGATCTCAAACTGTCTGTCTCCGCCCTCTGTTTCCCTCTTGTAGGAGTGCAGCAGGGTTCCGTAGGGTTGGAAGGTCGCCTCCTTCGGAATGTACATGGAGAAGTCATCAATGTTGGTACAGAAGCCTGGAGGGATCTTCTCTGCTATGTTCTTCAGAACTTCGTCTGCCTGTTGGGGAAAAAAGACGAAAGAAGAAAGGAATTAGAGATGGCAGACTTCACCCCTTGCCAATACTACCTTGTAACACTTCTGGTTATAATGATATCTCTCTCTCTTGGATTGGTATAGAAGAACTGAAAATGGAAAAATGAATGACAACTGATGCTGTATTTATGTTGTTATCATTAGGAATTGCTGAAACACACACACGCTCACACACACAAACACACACACACAAACACACACACACATACATTCAAACATCCGACATTTACAGACATAAAGACAGAATTAACCTCTTTGGCAATGGTAACAAATGGTCATAAAGGGTCATAGACAGAGAAGACAATTCTCATACTAGTAGGCTGATCCATTGGATTGAAGAGGCAGTCTCTACAAAAAAAGTTAACCCCAGTGATGTACAAGGACATGACCTCTCTAGTGGCATCCCTGGTCAATCAGAATTTAATGCTTGTCAGAGGACCTGCTCCCCACTGTAAGGGAGTCTAGTGCGTCCAATTTGTTGTTATTTTGAGAAAAGCGCGTCCAGATGACACCTGGATGCATGCCTGGCTAAAAGCCTGGTGTAAAATAATTCTTCAATATCCAGTAACAAACTAGCCTGGGTACCATCCGGATAGTAGTTCGCTCCTATGCTCGCTTCTGCTATCCGTCTGGAGACGTGCGCATTAACACCGCTTGGTGGTGACCAGCGTTCCCGCCAGGTTCTTGAAAGTATGCGTCCAAATATTTGGGAGGGGGGTATTGAGCGCCGGAGGTGCGAGACGAGCGCCGCAGGCGCTCGCATTCTAGGGGGGTCCGGGGGCATGCTCCCCCGGGAAAATTTGGATTTTCAAACCCTCTTAAACACAATTTCCTGCAATTTGAGAGGAAAATCATGCGCTTGAGATTGGATGTCGGTTGCCTCTTTCACTCCCGTTTTTCAGTAATCGACGTCCGCCCTAAAAATATAAGCACAGGGAACCAGCCTTCCGTGATCTGGCCCAGGTATCATTTGTCCAGACATGAAAATTTTGGATTTTTGATGCTTCGCAACAGGGCTCTAGCCAGTTCGTCAGCCCATGGAAAAATTCTGCTGATTTTTTCCGTTATTGAATAAAAAAAATGTCTACCTCGTGCGATCGATGTTGCGCCATCCCACATCAAATAGTTTTCCGGGACGATAAAATAACGACGCCATCACACTTTGTGTTTTTTTCTCTATTTTTCCCGATTATTTTACTCATTTTTTTCGAATCGGTGGGGTTTTACAATGCCGCGCCGTCATTTCCCACGAGCGTGCGTTTGTTTCCTGCGACCTCAGGTAACCCCGTTTAATTTTCGGCGTGAAATCTTTGGCTGGATTTCTTTTTAAATAGACCAAGAACGTTATACATTACTCGAAGGAGGACGATCTGTTGCCTCTTTGGCAGTGATCAGTGCCGGTTTAGCCTTGAAGTAGTAGCCAAAAAGACGTACCAACGTGCTGGGCGCTGCGATCGACCGTCCGTCTGGGGAGGGGGGCGTGCCGCGCCATGTGCCACGGAGGCCAATGCCAGTGCACAGCCGACCCGATCGACGCTTGACAACAATATTGCGGCCCCTTTTCTGCCACAAATTTTGTCTTTTTGAAACAGAAGAAATTTTGGAAATGAGAAATAAAGTGTATAGTTTTGGATTCTTCACTTATTTACCGCGCACCGCTTCTTAAACTTGGATAAATGGGGAAACTTTAATAGTAAATTGTTAGCAGCTAGGGAAGAAACTTGCCAGACACGGTCGGCTACCAATATCATAACGTCACGTGCGCTAATACTAGTACTCGGTAACTTTTGTTTTTTTTTCCCGGTGACCAATGACAGAGTACAACATTACATTTATCAAACGCTGATTGGTTATTAACATGATTGGATTTGGACCTGGTGGCCGAGATCTAGACTGCTTGGCGCTGGCGGCCTGTTATCAAAGATACCGACTGCCAATCAACTGCCTACAGCGTGAGAACTTTTGTTGAGATGTGCAACACTCGCGCAGAACAGTTTGCTTGTTAAATACTAGTATTACCCACAAATCTTTAACAAATACGTGAAAATGAGGACAAGTAAGTATCATGTTAATATCAGAATATAAAATCTGCATAAGATTTCTTCCAGTGTTAAAGAATGCTGACTGTCAGATGTATTTCACGGACTCCAAAAAATTACATTGCGCAACGGACAGCTCAGACTGGTGCGTGGCAGGGTGTGTCGCAAATGGGTCCGCTAGTTGTAAAACGTGCCGCGCTCCATCTCATGCCCCAGACTATCGGGATGACCGGAAAGTGAACAAGTTGAAGTATAAATTGTAAAGGCAGGATTCCTTCTTATAAAGACAGATTGTTTTTTTAAGATTCCAGATACATTTTGTACACTGGTGGCACAGGTCAGCCTTTCTTTCAGATTTTTTTATGGACGCATTCAGCCGAGCAGACTGCGTCTTTCCAGAAAAAAATGCGTCCAAAGACGTAAAGACGTATGCCTGGCGGGAACGCTGGTGGTGACGACAGTTGATGAGCGAATCAAGGAATGGGTTCTAGAGCACTCGTTCGATGACAACAGGCCGGCGCCCACATGCGCTAGGGGACGTGGGGCTTTTCCGGTGTTGGAACACCGGTTTGAACGATCACATGAACCCATTCCATAATTCGCTCCTATATGGGGACCAATCAGTGCCTGCTCCCAAAATTTGGACGATTCCAGACGCTAAGATGGTCCGCGTTCCCAGACAGAAACACAGAGAAGCGACTGTATATAGTGTATAATGAATGTCAGAGCTAGAAGCGACTGTATATAGTATATAATGAACGTCGGAGCGAACTACTTTCCCGATGGTACCCAGGCTAGTAACAGTAACAGTGTAGGCACACCCACCTGCATCCCCTCATGTCTGACAGGGTCCACCTTCTGACTGTAACTCATGTTCAGGTAGGTGGTGAGCCGGCCGGCTGTGTAGTACAGCTTCACTACCAGGTCTTTATACCCAAATATGTTCTCACTGTGGATAACAAAGATAACAGTTGTGTATTACTATTAGAGATCTATGAAAAGAATGAGATCTACACGTACGTTTTTCTTCTTCTTGGTTATTACTTGCTTAACCTCATTTGGCTGAGGGCTCCAAGCACTGTACGTAATATAACAGACGTACAAAACACAGTTTTGCTTCACTTCTGAAAGATAAGTGTGGCGGGCTCTTTTACGTAAGTGGGGTGTGGCTCCCCCCCCCCACACACACACACGGGACCTCTATTTAATGTCCTATCCCAAGGGACAGCCCTAGCCGAAGCTAGGTAATTATTTTCACCTGAGTGAAGTGAGGAAAGTCTAAAGTAACTTTCCCAAGGGCACAAGACCGGTGACATGGCAGGTTTTGAACTCGGGACCTATTGGGTCTTAGCCCAAAGTGCTGCTGATTACGCCACAAGATCTCACTTGTAATATGTGCTGGAGTTATACAAGATTGCATGCAGTAAATGAAGAGGTTAGGATGTCCCTGTAGCTCAAGTGTTAGCAGCCTCCACAGTTGAACTCCTGGTTTCAGTCAGTTGGTAACTGGGAGACCCTGGTTCAATCCTGGGTAAGGCATCTCATTTGGGGCTGCACAAGTCTTTCGGAAAGGATGTAAAATGAAGGTCTCATGTTCAAGGAGGTGCTTTGAGAATGTTAAAGAGGAATGAATGGTTTGTTTCCCTTCCTTTAAAAATTTACCTTGCTACTGCAGGGCTCGAAATACTTTTTTCTGCATACCTGCACTGGTGCAGGTGGCATTGAAAATTACCTGCACCAGACAAATTGTACCTGCACCACTCTGAATTTAGGAAGTGTGGATCATACTGAAATTGTTAAGGAACCATTATTTTATACTTAATAGGTGGTAATACTAATAGTCAATGCAGCTAATAACAATCCACATGCACCTACACCATAGGATATTTATGTATAAAACCCAGCACATAGACCAGTGCAGGTTAGGTGCAGGTAGACACCAGAAATACCTGCACAGCTCCAATTTTACCTGCACTAATATGCATATGCAGGTGGTATTTCGAGCCCTGAATGTAATATAATAAAGGGGAAGGTTTTGTGTTCCGTTCCTGTAAAAATATACCCTGCTACTGAAACAGCATATGCCAATAAGCAATTATTAAGGGCCTGAAAGAACAAACAAACCATACTGATACAGGGAGTATAGTAGGGGTACAGCCCAAAAGTCAGCCTGTTTGAGTGTTTCAGTTTATATACTCACCAGCTATGCAGGCCAAAAATTAATAAGTTCCTTATAGCACACTTACGTTTCACCGAAGACTTGATGAGTCAGCTCTGGGCGGAAAGTAGTTTTATTGTTTTCCAGGTCAGATTCTTGACGAACTGGAAAAACAGAAAATATATAAATGTAGCCTAGAGGTAAACAATGCATTAACTGTTATGGTCCCTTACATTTAGGCAACATTTGCGAGCAAATGCAACATATTTTTTGTCTCATCTAGCCTAACAATCTGCTGCTCTGTTTATTCTTATTCTAACATGTGGTGACTAGCCCCTCCAGCTCTGTCCTGCCACTTGCTACATAAGGTATGGAACACCATAGGATGTCCTCCAGTAACCATGGTTACGGTGGTCTCGTCCAGGTCATTTACCTTTTTTGTTTGGTGAAGAAGAGGAAGGAACAGAACGAAACAATACATTTCCCTTCTATGAAGGTAAACATAATCGCCAAATACGCCATGATAAGAAAAGTATTGATAGCATTTCTAGGATACCTAATTTGATGTCGATGACATCATTGGCCCTGCAGACAAAGGACTCCAGCTCATTTCTAGACAGACCCATGCCTGATGATGTACCTGGGAAAAATAAACGACATTGAATAGGTAAGACATACATGACATACAAAATGTGATGTAAAACTTTATACTTTTATGAAATAATTGTACTCCCAAGAATTTTTATAGCCTATTAATTGAAATAATTATTTTGCCTGAAGTTTACACAAAGAAATTTACTATTTAGTCTACACGCAAAAGAGAACAGCCGATAAAATATAAGATCCTGCATTCATTCTGGTTAGAAGTAGTGTCTACGCAGTTTTTAATTTGCAACGAATAAAACTGACTGTGTTTCTGAAAGTCTATTCCGCTCTACTGTAATATCAAGGAGCTTTTCTTGATATGGGGAGGGGGGCATAGTTTCTTTGGACAATCACAATTCTAGACCGACAAAGTTATCCATAATGACAGTGCAGTTAACATCTCACTACTATCGTGCATAGACCCATCCCACAGTGACATAATTTCGAAAGCTAGAAGAAAGAAGAGAGGACTGCAAAGAAAAAAGCAAAACAATTGCGTTTTTTTTCCTTACCCGCCGCCATTTTGAACTACTTCCCGCGCAATGGCCTCGTTTTGGTGGTATGACAAGCAATGCAATGATGACGTTTAGCGATATGGTATAAAACTGCAGTACCAGTATAGTACAACTTTGAAGCATGAATAGATTGAAAACGTAGGTCATTCAAGTTTCGATGTAGAATGTGATGGCAAATAACGTTATAATGTTAGAATTAGATGTATGATAATTGCATTTTTGCGCTCAATAAAACTAGCTACCTATAGCTGCTAATGAATGATATAACGCTACCTAACTTAGTGAAAATATGAAGAATCCAAGTAAACAGTGGCTCACCTTTTACTTGCACCTGACGCTGTATTCTGTAGGCCCCCTTCCCCCTCAGACCCCCTCCCTCTAAATTTCTTGCGTCGTCCTCGTCACAGATGCAACATTTTTCTTCGGTGCCTGTGCGACTTGGATCTTCAGAACTCTCGGGCTTTTATTGTGTGCTTGCCGCGTGTTCGACTTGGGCTCTGCGATGATAGCGTCGGACTCCTTCTTCCCTTCGTTTTCTTCGCTATCTTCTTTCTCCGCACATGGAAACAGGAACGTAGAGTCGCCGGGAAGTTCCAGTTCAAGGGTAACGTTAGCTTCCGGTTTTGTTTTTCGGATTTGTGGGAGTGCCTCGTATCTGCTAAACGATGTCTTTCGCTGTAAACTTGTGTTGACAGCCGCCCTAGGCCTTGCTGTCAGGGGTCTAACGGTTGGGCTCTTCTTCTCCGAAGAATCTAAGATCTGATGATCCAGCGAAATATTTGAGATTTTATCCTTTGGATCTGAGGTGTCTCCAGGTGTCTTGGCTGGTGCTACAAGACGTACACCTGTAGGGCGATACATAACGAAACAGGCGGTTGTTAAGTACAAAAAGAGATAAAGTTACTCAAGCAACTATAAAATAGACGTTGTATACGGCGAGGCCGACGTTTCTGACAGGTCAGACATTAGTACAAGGTGTTACGATCATTGATAATCTCAGTGGCCTACCTGGAGTATCCATATATTGTTAATATTGCAAACAAGGTCAGTAAAACACTTGGATTTCTCAGTAGTTGGAATTTTGTTTGTCTGATGTAGAATATGGGTTCGGTTCGATCTTAACGGCACATCGAACATTGTGGAACAAGGTTCAAATTCATCAGCTGCTAGACATGGACATCAAACGGCTTACCTTTACTTGCACCCGACGCTGTGTTCTGTAGGCCCCCCTTCCCCCTCAGACACCCCCACCCCCTAAATTCCTTCCGTCTTCGCCGTCACAGATGCAACTTGATTTTCCGGCTGCGCCTCTGCGACTTGGATCAAACGGACTCTCGGTCCCTTCTTTTGTGCCCGCGGCTTGGGCTCTGCGATGACATCGTCGGACTCCATCTCCCCTTCGTTTTCTTTGTTATCTACCTTCTCCGTACAAGAAAACATCAACTTGGAGTCGGAGGTAAGTTCCAGTTCAGGGGTAACGTTACCTTCCTGTTTTGTTTGTTGGATTTGTGGGAGGGCCTCATATCGGTTACAGCTAAACTGCGGCTTTCGCGGAAAAAAGAAATTGTGCGGTGTAAGGGATCTATCCGAAGAAACTGAGCTATCCGAAGAACCTGAGCTATCCGAAGAACCTGAGCTATCCGAAGAAACTGAGCTATCCGAAGAAACTGAGCTATCCGAAGAAACTGAGCTATCCGAAGAAACTGAGCTCTCATCATCCAGCGAAATAACTGAGATATCATCCTCAGAGTCTGAGGTATCTCCAGGTGTCTTGACGGGTGCCACCTGAGTTACACCTGCAGGGCGATACATACATAACGTTACAGGTGGTTGCACAGTACAAAACTTACTCAAGCATGTAGATTTTGTAGACGATCAGGTCGACTTTTCTGACAGCCAAATCATCGATAGATGTGACAGAGAAAGACGGGATCAATTTAGGCCACAGCAAGTAAATTTTATGGATGACATCCTCTGCAGACTGCAAAAATGATAGGGCGAAAAAAAACAAGATGGGTGAAAAAAAAACACAAGATGGCTTCACTTTCAAAAATAGGCACCATAAAGTTGTGATGAATGTTGCAACAACAATTAAAGGGACAAAACATGGTATCAGAGCCAACAAGGCATTCATTCCTGTATTCAAGACATGTACTGGTGTGGTAAAAGTGACACTAGTGTGGTAGACTGGCATTATTACCAACAAAGCTGGTAACCACACGCATGGCTTCCATATTGCTGTCACTTTTACAACTATCCAATAGGTTTCATTTCTACAACTACAGCCCTGGGTACCTCGCAAGTGTCACTTCTACAAGTACAATTATTGGGCTACAATACAACATATTTGCTCATTTTGGTACTTTAAAATTCGTCATGTTGTCCATCCCTGCGGATGAAAAAAAATCTTGTTTTTTTCTGAAATCAGTCGAAATTAATGCGCGCGCTAATGTCATCCATAGAATTGACATGCTGTGGCTTTATATAAACTTCGAATGTACATATCTTGCTTGTGTGTGTCTTCTTATATTACCAGCTGGACAGTTCGTATAGTAACGGATTAGGAGAAAGAATCTTCGCTGTGGTGATCTAAAAGATTCTGAGTGAGGTATCGAAGGTAACCCAAACAACGTACCGCCTTGTCCTTGTCCAAGGACACCGACTTTATTCTTCCTCTTGAGCTTCTTGAAGGGAGTCAGCACGCATGCGCATCCCAACCTGTCCATCAATCCCGGCTTGGATTCTGACGTGCCCATTTTTCTCGATTTTCTTGTCAAATTGACAAGAAACTTGGCTTAAACGTCGGTGAATGTATTCTTACGGCTGACGACTGCACGTTTACGATACCGCGTTCGACTGTGAACAATCAACAATCGTATAGATCGTTTTCACAGAACGTTCGAAAACCGTTCGATCACGCGTGGGCGCCATGTTGGATGATAACCTGGATGACTAGAACACAGAACGGCACCAGCAAAGTTACTTGCGGGTTCAAGTGTGCTGTTTTGTCTCCATTCTGTGAATCATTAAGTGATGTAGCCAAGGTTGCAATAATCAGGACAAAGTTGCAATAATACGTCTTGATCTATATACTTTTAAAAATGGCACTTTTTTCAACGATCTAATGCTGGTGCCGATCGCGAGGATTTACTTTTGCGGTAGTGGGAAATGGAGTGTTCGCGGTGGTTTAGAGTTCGCGGTGAAGCGGCCTCGCAAAAACCGCGATCATTCACTGTACCTGGCCCGGCTACCCTGGGTGATATCCTTTCACTGACAGGTGGCGTGCAGAGGACTAGCTACCAATCCCCACAACATATGCGCGCACGAGCTGGCCCTCACTGTCCACTTGCCTAACAAGGGGCAAGATTTAGCGCTTCCCCGACCCTAACTCCGTGAGGCAAGTGGGGGCCAGCAGGATAGTGGTATTAAAAAAGTTCGTGCGCGCGTCTTTTTTCCGTATTTTGGCTTTGTCAACATGTGTATTAGAAAGGTCTGTTTACAAAATTACAATTCAGTTGATCAACTAACGTTAAACATACGAATCAGGGCTGCTAGCGCTGACGTTATTGCGACAGACTGTAACGTTGCACTTGATACTGAAAGTTCAAACTCTGAGAATGCTTAGCACATGTTTAGTCAGATGCCAAATTGCGTTTAGTGCCCGTCGCGGCATGGACGTGACAGAACTCGACCAGACTTGTAGAAGCTTCCCTCGCCACAAGCGCAAAGCTCGCTGGAAGACACGCCACACTTTGTCGATTCAATACTAAAATCGTGCGAGATACGGAAGGGGCTGTCAAAGTTTTGTGTAAGGGTGCCGTCACACGTGCGTATATCTGTTGTACATGTAGACCTTACGAAAGTCTCTGTACTTTTGCCGTGTCTCAATAAAGAATCTTTATCAAAGTTCGTATGAGGTACCTATGGACTATTTGTCTCTATCAGGCTTCACATATATCACTTGGAAAAAAGCAGAAATTAAACAAATATAGACACTCAGATAACATGCTAGAGAAGTTAGTTGGCCGAGGGAGTATCGCCTGCGACCTAGCTAACTCCTCTGGCATGTTATCTGTATATATTTGTCCAATTTTATTTTCCCAGCGACCTGTGGAGCACAGTGGGGGCTAAGAATTTCATACGAACCTCATACGGACTTGAATGTGTACGCATGTGCAATCCTTCAGGTGCAGTCACACGAGCGTATATATCAAGTCCATCTGAGGTCCGTATTGACATTTTTCTTCATATGATCATACCAGTCGTATGCACAATACACACCTCACCTCATACTTTTAGGTAAGCGTACTGGGCCGTGCTGAGCGTAAAACTGACACAACGATTGAGATGCGCGTGAGGGGTGTATTGTGCCCGTTAACACGTGTAAGTTCCGCATTGACATGTTTTGTCTTGCCTTAGGTAAAGTTTGCGGCTGAAGAAATTTTTGTTTTGTTCTACCAGCTACACAATCGTGGGTAAAAAAGTTCGATTTTCGTTCCTCGTGAACAAGCCAAACAATTTTCAATCCTCGCTTGATTATCGACAGAACATCGGGGGCAGTACTCAGGACGCGATGTGCCGTGTTTTATGAAGAAGAAATAGAACAAGCTTGCTGACATTTTCGTGTAACATGGTATTCGTCCATGACATACCCTGTACCAGAAACCAACTTTCTCCCAAAATTTTTTTTAAAAAGCATGCACAAACTCCGCGGCAGGGCTACTGTTGGTGGGCTAGTAGGAGAGTGGTTTAATCAAGTTATTGAAAATAGGACGGACTGTATACAGGTAATGTTGTTGAATAGAAACGGCGAGTGTTTATGGAACTCGCAGTTAGCACGGCAAACATCTAGTCCGTTTCTGAATAAACAAGAAATCTTTTTAAAAAAGCTGTGCCTTGCCGCGTATTTTATGTTATTTTGGTAAGTTAGACTAGATTCTACGCTTAAAAATCCCGAGTTCCACATGTCGCCCCCCCCCTCATTATCATAATTTATGTCAGATGAATTATTGGCACATTAAACAGGTTTTGTAAAACTTTTTGACCCACAATGAATATGCATTATTTTTTATTACAAACTAAGTTCCTTCTGATGCAATTTGTGATATATATTTATATAAACATGGTGAGTTAAAGCGTAGATTTATTACGCTGGACCACATACAGTAACATGCGTCTAGAAGAGCGTTTTAATACTCGCCTGGAATGTACCATTGTCTAACTAAGCCATGAATCTCGGCAAGGAAAGAAGGGCCTTTGGAAGGGGCTTTGGAAGGGGCTTTGGAAGGGCTGGGTTAAAAGGTCCGTCCATTGATCCATGGAAAAAAGCTGGCGTAAAGCCTTGCCTGGCGGCAAGGCAAAAAGGCTTCTTTCCACGAACGGGTCCACCACGTGCAACACACAGCCGTGTGGAGATCGAGCCGCTTATCATCCAACATGGCCGTTCGAACGTTCGAACGCGACTGTGACGTCATTGTGAAAACGATCTATAATCCGAACATCTTTCTTGCGTTCCGAACATAATTGCGTTGTTCTCGAACAATTAGTATCATTGCCATGGCCACAATTGTTGATTGTTCACAGTCGAACGCGGTATCGTAAACGTGCAGTCAGTCGTAGGAATACATTCACCGACGTTTAAGCCAAGTTTCTTGTCAATTTGACAAGAAAATCGAGAAAAATGGGCACGTCAGAATCCAAGCCGGGATTGATGGACAGGTTGGGATGCGCATGCGTGCTGACTCCCTTCAAGAAGCTCAAAAGGAGGAATAAAGTCGGTGTCCTAGGACAAGGACAAGGCGGTACGTTGGCTGGGTTACTTTCGATACCTCAGTGAAAATCTTTAACTTTTAAGATCGCTACAGAGTCCTAGGAGATTCTCTCTCTTAAAGGGGCATTCCACTCCAGAAGGGAGTCTTGTTTTCCAATAAATAATGTGTCAATGAATACACAATCAGCCGAATTTTGTGGAATTCACCTTGGGATGAATTACGTGATGTGTGTTTTATAAAACAATAATGACACTCACTAAACCCATGCAGACCCTACCCATGCATTCCCTATACGCATAGACACTTTGTTTATCGTACATATTTTCGGAATAAATGAGGTACGCTGAGCACACCTAGAAGGCAAATTGCTCATAAGATAGCAAAGAATACAAGAACAATACGAAATTTCTTAGCGAACCTAAAATTAGTTTGGTAACCTTACCTAAAAGTTCTGCATTGTATTCAGCCATAGGATTTATTCAATTAGAGGGTACTCGGGGAGTTTAGTAGAAGACTGAATGCATTTGAGTCAAGCGGAGCAACTGGGTACTTTATCGTATAATATGAAGTCGTATGCAGTTATCACTTCCTAAAATGAATATCTATCGGAAAATAACACTCCCGTGTGGAGTGGAATGCCCCTTTAACCTGTGTATTTGTAGAAGACCAGGATAACTCCATAACGCCTAGATGGATTGTGTTGATATTCGGTATGTTTTTAAGTTGTTCACATTTACCCTATATCATGTAAGATTTTGCCAACAACCTACATGTATGCTTGAGTAAGTTTTTTACTGTGAAACCACCTGTAACGTTATGTATGTATCGCACCTGCAGGTGTAACTCAGGGGGCACCTGTCAAGACACCTGGAGACACCTCAGATTCTGAGGATGATATCTCAGTTATTTCGCTAGATGATGAGAGCTCAGTTTGTTCGGATAGCTCAGTTTCTTCGGATAGCTCAGTTTCTTCGGATAGCTCAGGTTCCGCTTCGGATAGCTCAACGGATAGATCTCCTACACCGCACAATTTCTTTTTTCCGCGAAAGCCACAGTTTAGCTGTAACCGATATGAGGCCCTCCCACAAATCCAACAAACAAAAACGGAAGGTAACGTTACCCCTGAACTGGAACTTACCTCCGACTCCAAGTTGATGTTTTCTTGTACGGAGAAGGTGGATAACAAAGAAAACGAAGGGGAGAAGGAGTCCGACGCTATCATCGCAGAGCGCAAACCGCGGGCACAAAAGAAGGGACCGAGAGTCCGTTTGATCCAAGTCGCAGAGGCGCAGCCGGAAAATCAAGTTGCATCTGTGACGAAGAAGACAGAAGGAATTTAGGGGGAGGGGGTGTCTGAGCCGGGGAGGGGGAAGCACCAGGTCAGCCACAGAATACAGCGTCAAATGCAAGTCTCCGTTGGAAGGTAAGTCCTTCTGATTCATATGCGGATATGCGTTTTATACATGCAACTTTATTTGGATAGTTTGGTACTTTACTCTTTTAGCTTTCGTTTATTTGTAAGTAGCTAGTGTTATCAAGTGTGTTATTGAGTACATTACATACAATAACTATGCTTATAACGTTATTGCGTTAACGTTATTTGACGCTACAATCGAAAGCAAAATTGACTGACTTTCTATCTACTGCTTTATACGCCAGGACTTACTCTCGAAGCAGAGGTTAGGGCTCTGGCTGTTTTTAAAACTTTTTTTAGTGGTTTTTATCGGGCTTTCTATCTTGTCATGTTTCTTGAAGTGTATGGCTGGCGGACTTCAAGAAACATGACAAAATAAAAAGCCCGATAAAAACGTCAAGAAACAGTCGGAGCCTTACCTCTGCTTGGAGAATACATCAAAACGTCGTATATTGGCTGGAATTTATTTCGCGGTCAGGGCGCGCGTGGGATTTATTGTTAAAGTGGAAATATTCGAAGTGGTTCTTATTTCGCGGTCAGCATTGAAACCGCGAACATATAAAAACCGCCGCGAATATTTCATCTTTTAGTTTTACACTTAACACAGTCAAACGCCCAATACAATGTACAGTATCCAAGTCGATGCTATGCTCAATGTAAGAATGAAATTCAGTCATATATGTTCCTTTGCGAAATATCATGCATGATAGCCCATTGGATTTTCCTCCTTGATTTTAGCAAAGTTACCAAATGACTACACATATTTTCTCCAATATTTTCTAGTTTCTTTGACGTCATATGACGACCATACAGCGTAACAAACCACCAAACCAACATCTGCTTGGAGCGGAACGACTTTGAACATCTTTATTTTTTATTTATTGGTTTGGCTGCACCGAACACACATCACATGAATTCCTTTCTTGATTTTTTACACCCATTGGCACAGTGAAGACTACTTTATTGGACCCTGCTCTTACTGCGAGCTAATTCTTACCCAAGCTTATCGATCATATATCGCGCGCAGGGGAACCCCTCACGTGAAGGGGCAAATTTTCAACCAATCAGCGCGTGTTCTTCACGTGAACATGCACCGCTCGGGTAATGACAGGCTGGCTAGGTCCAAATCTCATATAGGGGTGACATAATTTTGATATATACTAAATTTCTATGTTTAACTATCAGACAGATACATAATACTATACTAATTGTCATTTTTTATCATATAATAAATTAAATATTAAGTGTATTTGACAAGATCGTACATATGTGTCATAAATATTTGAAATACGGATACATTACATGACCTTACTGTTGGTATCTTCCAAACATCGACATTGGGGCATTCTATTTCAATATGGCACCTCCCGACGAGGTGAATATGCCTCGGATTTGGTGAAAATATTCCGCGATATCTCGAGACTTAAACCTTGCATTTGGTTGCTGCCTGCTTCTTCTGATTGCCAATATCTCTCTGGATCTGTTTGTGGTGTTACTGAAGCTTGGTTGTGGGGCCAAAATGTCGAAAACAGCCACGTGTGAAAGTGTTCTGGTAACTCTTTTCTTTGCATGTGAACTAACGTAACTTGCCTTCTTTTTATTTTTCACTGCATGGTTAAAATGTTCACAACTAAAGCACGATGCCATCTTACCATCTTCTTTATTAAAAATAATGTATGGTTTATGATATTTCAGGGGCTTCCGGTGCTGAAAAAGGCGGACGTAGAAGAATTACGGAGTGTATTTCACAAGGTATGTCCTCTTGTGTGTGTCCTCCGCGGTATGTTTGACATGTCGACCCGGAAACTGTATATCTATAACCCGGAAGTGAAATGTACTTTGTATAACCTTGAGAACATTTGGTCTAACCTTGAGGACTTGTTGATACTTTGCAGAACAACATATAATATTGCAATAATATTGCAGAGTGTGTGATTTTAAATTTTCAACTGTCATTGGGATAATTGTCATTGGGATGTGTTGTTTTCATGCCCCTCCCCCTTTTCACATTCCTTATCAAGGACTACCATATTATATTAAAATGGCCTTAAATTTGCTAGGATTTAATTTCATATAGGGGAAAAATGAAGTGTAGTTTGCATTTGGCAACCATGAACAACCATTTTCACGATTCTTTTGATTAGTGGTCAGGGCTCGAAATTGATTTTTGGTATTAGGTGCACCGGTGCACCCAGCAAAAAAAATTGGGTGCACTAAAAAAATGTTGGGTGCACCACTCAAATTTAAGTAATAACCTAATAATAAAACTTAGTTACAAGCTATCAAATTCTTAAGTTGAACAAGTAACATGACAGACATTTCTATCATCTTTCTAACTTGATGATGTCAAAAATATGTTGTATACTAGTATACTTTGATATATTTACATACATAAACCTAAGAAAATATTTGGGTGCAACCTGTGCACCCACAGAAAATAATTGGGTGCACAGCTCCAAGTTTGGGTGCACCTGCAGCTGGGTGCACATGCACCCAGTATTTCGAACCCTGGTGGTGAATAATCAAAATATGTCACTGAACACCGGCAAATATTAAAATCACTGCGAAAATATGCGGCACATACAGTAGTTATTGAACCCCAGATACTAGGCATTCATACGAATCATAGGACAGTTCATTATAGGATAGCTCCAGGGTCAACTTAAGTTAATGGAAGAAAATTTCTCCACAAATTTTGCCGAATTTCTGCAAGGGATATATTAACTCATGCGTGTCTGTCTTAAAATTTCCTTTGACGCCTGTTGGCCCTGTAAAAAAAATATGCCCAGGTAATACTGAAATGGCGAGGAAACTTGCTGCACTGTGTCAGTATGTGTCGCTAGACACCACAACAAGGGCCTGAATAAACAAAGGAAAAAAATGCATGTACTTAAATTGTGATTTGTTGAGAAGTTGCCAGGTATATCTTGATATGCCTGCAGTGTTCATGCTTAGTAATAGTATTTCGCTTATATTATAATGATCTTTACAGTCAAAGTCCATATAGCTAGGTCATAAACTCTGTTTGCTGACACAGTATGTGGGAAGTCTATCCTTAAACTATAACTTAGGCCACAGCAAGTAAATTTTATGGATGACATCCTCTGCAGACTGCAAAAATAGTGCGATAGGGCGAAAAATAACAAGATGGGTGAAAAAGAACAAGATGGCTACATTTTCAAAAATAGGCACCATAAAGTTGTGATGAGTGTTGTAACAAGAATTAAAGAGACAAAACATGGTATCAGAGCCAACAAGGCATTCATTCCTGTATTCAACACAGTACTGGTGTGGTAAAAGTGACACTAGTGTGGTAGACTGGCATTACCAACAAAGTTGGTAACCACACTCATGGCTTCCATATTGGTATCACTTTTACAACTATCCAATAAGTTTCATTTCTACAGCTACAGCCCAGGTACCTCGCATGTGTCACTTCTACAAGTACAATTATTAGGCTACAACACAACATATTTGTTCATTTTGGTACTTAATCGTCATGTTGACCATCCCTGCAGAAGAAAAAAATTCTTTTGTCTGAAAACAGGCGAAAATTAATGCGCGCGCTGATGTCATCCATAAAATTTACATGCTGTGGCCTAATGTCAAATACAGGAAATTCCAGGGTTCATAGGAGCACCTGTTAGATAAGTGTGTGATGTAATGTCTGGTCAAAGTTCAATAAGCTAAAGCTAGCATACCATTGTACTGATTTTTTATAAGGACTATACCACTAGAAAGTTCAGGGTATGCTTACTAAGTTAGAACAATTTAAGTGATAAAACTAGCCTCATGAAGAAAAATTCAATATTATTTTATAGAGGTTATAATTAAAATATTATATGTACTGTACTTGCTAAAAGAAGAAAGGTCTGGCTAGGCCACACCAATTTAATTTCTTGGTTCACGGATTCGCTCGCTCCTATTTTTTGGGAAAAAAAATAAAAATAGAAATTACCACTCAGCAAATTTTCACCATTAATGAAACCATTCACCAACTTTCTGGTGTAGCAAATTGGCCTTTATATTATAAGCTCCTTAAAGTGTGGGTACAGGTGCTGTTACTGTACAAAAATAGTGTTTTTGTACTTTTTTCAAGCTGAAAACTTTTTTTCTTTATGTTTTGGATTAGCAGTTACCTTTACCCCAACCATTTTACAATTTTTATTTTTATTTCGCCCTCTCGCTCCATATTTTTTATGAAAAAATCTGTGAACCAAGAAATTAAATTGGTGTGGCCTTTGGGGAATATGTATTGTTTTTGCTGGTATGTTCATTTCCTTTTTTTTTCTTCTGTTAGTAGCCAATCAGAGGTTAGTTAGATATTATTAGTTGTTGTTACAAATATGAGCAATCATTTGACAAAAGCATATATAAGGAAACATTCTGTATTATTGTAAAAATGTAGCCTCTCTAGCTTGTGTTTTAAAGAGTGAAGAACTGAAGTTCTTGAAACTTAGTCCTTGTTAAATTTCATAAGTACATTCTTTAGCACATTCTTGTAGTCTCTGAGTAAAACAGCAGAGGGCAATGTGTTATGTTCTGATAAAGCATATCTTACAAGTACAGCTGTTGTTTAAGTGCCTTAGGGTATAAGTACATATCTTTTAAGTCTTTATTAAATTTAGATAGATTTATCTACTCAACATTGCAATATGACACAATACATCAAAATACACCTAACACCTATGTATGATAACTTACATTATGCCATTATGAAAAGTTATAACAACAGAAAAGTAATAAATTTGGAAATTATTCGTTGTTAGGCTGTAAGTTTTAATGGAAAGCAACCTACATGTACACGGCACTGTAACAGTTTTCAAAGAAAAAGTGACTTTGAAAAGTGGGTTTTCATTATGAAAAAAAATTATTTTTTCTATACGTATATTACCTATAAACCCAAGCTTGTGATCTGTATAGCTACCATATTTCTGTTGCTACTTTTTTTTTACTTACAATGTCTTAATATTTTGTCAATCAGTGACTCCTTAAAAACACTTAAGGCACATCTCGCGTGAGTCACTGATGGACCAATGTTCTTAATAAACTCAAAAGTGACTGATGTTCAGAGCCTCTTAAACGTTACAATGTCTTTTTTTTATTAATCAAAAGACTTAATTCTATACTTTAATTAATGTTGCACTCTTATCTTTTTGCACTTGTTTTCAGTATGCGACTGTTGAGAAGGATGGGGAACATTACATGACCCCCAGGGATTTTGTCATCAAGTACCTGGGTATAGAGAAAGAGGATGCTGATCCAACCACCCTGAACTTGCTGGCAGGAGTGGTAGATGAAACCAAGGATGGGTAAGTTCTTGTATTTCCTTTAGTGTTTTGTGTGGGATACCTGGTAAAGGGTTTGGCTTGGAATCTACAGGTCCATTCCAGGTAACCTGCGATACTCGCCAAGCCTTCAGGATATTGTGCCCTTGGGAAAGGCAATGTACATGAATATCTCTGACCATTGAGTGACACTGGTGCATGCCGATTATAATGTGCCAAAAACACACTTGGATTTGGTGTGCCAATGTCCACATGTACGTGCTAACACTGGCCACTAAAATCTGAATTTTTTTGTGCCACAAGTTGTAGAATGATTAGAATTGTTAGTATTTTATGTACAGTTATGAATATTATAGAATACGACATGGCTTATTCTGTTTCACCCGAAGTGCGCATTCTGTATTACCTGTACATGTACTAGCCCAGCACGTCACCGGAACGTACTGCGCCTGCGCGAACCCTGGTGGTTTGGGGCTTGGTTTGGTCAACGTTGCATTGAAATCCCGCTTGTTGCACAGTATATGTTAGAGACATGGTTTCATGTACAAATGTAAAACGTACACGGGATTTTACCCTTATATACGCACGTACTTTCTTAAATGCGGCCCTTTAGTAAACCGGGGGTTTAGCAAGGTTTAGCATGTCTATACTTTTTGCGCAGGCGCAGTACGTTCCGGTGACGTGCTTACTAGCCCGACAGTGGGTCGGATCACCTGACGGCCAAAAGCCTGAGTGTGAACAAGGTTGATGCAGAATACACTGTGTTATAGTTTATAAATTTATAGCCATTTCCACTATGGTTGGCTCTGCTTTTATAACAAACCGGCCCAATCTACACACCATAACTGAAAATATACAAACTTGAATTTCAAAACAAATAATCATTATAATATGTCGGGAACAATTGTCTTCCAGCTCCATTTTACCTTCATTGCTTTACCTAAAACAGTGGTGCATTTGATGTAGTAATTTCAATTTGAAATCCAATGAAATCCAACTGGCTCAGTGATATCCCTATCATGTGACATCAATCAGAAATGTAATTGAGGTTGTTCTCTAGGGGCTCCTGGTGGTATACTCATTATATGCGTGAGTTCAGCTATGAAAATGAAGGTCATTTTGAGGCTGTACTCATGTGTATTGAATTTTGCAAAAAACATTGCATCAATGATTAACACAGAACTGTAAAAATTGTTTTTCAAAAACATACGATGTACTAGTAGTGTTCTCTGTCACAACCAGTGGAGAATAAACTCTTCAGTGAACTCAACTTATTCAACTTCGAGATCATTTCCACTTTCATGGCTGTCAAGGGTTACAAAGTGTGTAATTGTTGTTGACAGTTGACCTTGCCACCAATTATAGTACATGTAGTTATTTCTATTTATGGATTTATCAAAGCGATTCACTGGACAGGCTGATTGCTTAGAGTTTCACGTTCAAGGCTAGCGTGTTACGCCAAAGGGCAGTTATAAAGGCTTTATTGATACGGGATCAGATACAGATACATGTATGGGCATCATTATTATATACTGAGTACGTGCAGGGCTCGAAATCCTTTTTTTCTGCATACCTGCACTGGTGCAGGTAACCTTGAAAATTGCCTGCACCAGACAAATTTTACCTACACCACTTTGAATTTTGGAAGTATGGATCATACTAAAATTGTTCAGGAACCATTGTGATTTTTTTCTTTTATACTTTATAGTCAATGCAGCTGATAACAATCCATTTACATGTATACCTACATTATAGGACTTTTATGTATTAACCTAGTACATGGACCAACTGCAGGTTAGGTGCAGGTAGACACCAGAAATACCTGCACAGCTTCAGTTTTACCTGCACTAACCTGCATATGCAGGTGGTATTTCGAGCCCTAACAACATACCAGTTAGGTTAATGGTGAAGGGTGCAGGGGTATATTTGTCAGGGCCATTTTGGAATCAACCTTTTCACCCTGAGTTGATACCCTTTTTAGATCACGTTTTAGAGATATGGACACCGCCATGTGTGGATAGACATGTATATCTATCTATGCAATAGGTCATACTGTATTGAGGGGCTGTCAGAAAAATATTTTTTTTAGATACCCTTGGTATCAAGGTCAAATGTACTAATTTCCTTTTCTAACTGGATATTTCGATTGTATGATGTTTGGGTAGTTGCATTGTATTATGTTGGTTATCCCCCATCTTATTAAGAATTTATTATGTTGTTTACAGACATAATAAAGAGTACTCCCAATTAAAATTATCATCATCAGCAATGAATATACAAGATTTTTCTTGAAGACACATCTTTTTGCTGAATAATATACATACAACAATGCCCCAACAGTCAAATAGTCAAGGGATAGATAAGATGAGATTCATAATAGATTTTTTTCCTTTTATTTTCCTCAGGTTGATCTCCTTTGTTGAGTTCCAGGCTTTTGAGTCCCTCCTGTGTTCTCCTGATGCCCTGTACCTGCTGGCTTTCCAACTCTTCGACAGCAACGGCAATGGATTTGTGTCCTATGGTAATAACATTCAGTGTTGTACATTTTTTTCTCTCTATCATTTCTTAGAAAAACAATGTTAAACATGTGAACAGAGCTGTTCCATCCCTCCGTTCTGGGACGAAAATTTGCTTCTTGGACTGAAAAAAATTCACCCCATTCATCCCAACAATCTGAAACTTCTTCACACTGTCAGAAAACTACTTTAAAATTTTAAAATGATAGGAAAATCAACAACATATGCTGTGAAACATTGAGAGGGACGGAGAAAATTTAAAGCTAGAGACAGCCCTATTGTGAATCAATAATTCTGTAAACTTTACATAGCACAAAATAGGGTGTCCGTTCTTAAGGCGTTGTCTTGAGCATGTTAACCCCACTGTTGAAATTACCCTGCTCCTGAAACAGCAAGGAAGTTTACTTCTAGTTTACTCTTTTGTACCTTGCCTACTACAATGCCTACTTTGTACATTGTTTGAACTTGTTAACATTGGGCCGTACTCTATAACTTAAGTTTAACTATCCAGCTAAGCCAAGATATCTTGAAAACTACTTTTTTCTGACTTTTTTTTTTTTTTTGTCATCCCAGATGAGTTCAAAAGTGTCATGAGCCAGACCAGGATCCATCAGCACATACCATTTGACTGGGAGGGGGAGTTTTGCAAGATGTACTTCGGGTGGGACAAGAAGAAGGACCTCAGCTATGCAGAGTTCACACAGCTGTTACAGGTATGTGATTGGTTGTTTTAGTCAGCCAATCAGATTGCAGGAAAAAGAAATGTCAGATGGGTATTGGCTATCTTTAATTTGTAGCCAACAGAGTGTAGGTGATAGACTGGTAAATTGTGATTGGTTAGTACTCTTTTTACCAGTAAAAGGAGGCCATTATGAACTGACCACTACTAAAGTAATGCAATGTATAGTATGACTATAACTGGTATTATTATGTCAACATGTTATGTATGGAATAGATCAATTTTTGTAGGACCTGGTAGTGGCACATTTTTGTTTCTTGAGAATTCATGGAATTGAATTTTATCGTATTTTTGCTAAAACTTGCATAAGGAATATCTAGGGTCCAAAATAGATATGTACTGGAATATATACAATCGTATCTACTAAATCGTAAATGTTTTCTCTCCCGTTAGTCACTCGCGTATGAGCACGCGAGAGTCGCCTTTCGAGTGCGGGACAAGAACAAGAATGGCTTCATCACAGCACTGGACTTCAGCGACATCATGATCACTGTCAGAAAACACATGCTCACCCCTTTTGTAGAGGAGAATTTAGTTTCCGTAAGTATTACACAACTACTACTTAGGCTTTTAGGTAGGATTTTATTTATAGGGAGTCCAAATTTCTTGGTAAGTCGCAGTAAATAGGCGCGACTACATGTATGTAGGGTGGTCCGGGGCATCCACCTTCCATGGTGCAGAATTTTGGAGAATTTGAATAAAATGGTACATTCTAAAGGTATCCTGAGGCCACACCAATTTTATTTCTTGGTTCACGGATTCGCTCGCTCCTATTTTTTGGAAAAAAAAAATAAAAATAAAAATTACCACTCAGCAAATTTTCACCATTAATGAAACCATTCACCAACTTTCTAGTGTAGCAAATTGGCCTTTATATCATAAACTCCTGAAATTGTGGGTACAGGTGCTGTTACTGTACAATAATAGTGTTTTTGTACTTTTTTCAAGCTGAAAACTTTTTTTCTTTATGTTTTGGATTAGCCGTTACCTTTACCCCAACCATTTTACAATTTTTATTTTTATTTCGCCCTCTCGCTCCATATTTTTTATGAAAAAATCCGTGAACCAAGAAATTAAATTGGTGTGGCCTGAGGGGCAAAATTATTGTCACAGTAGAAGATTGTGACCTGACATGACATAGTGCCATTCCTGGTCAATGGTAATTTTATGCTTGTCAGAGGATCTGGTGGCCCTGCCTCTGGACCAAGAAGTTCAAATAATTTGAAAGCACCTTCTGTATTTATGTATGACCTTTTTCATCTGTCATGTTTTTTCACTGAAACATGGATTGCAGGGCTCGAAATACTGGGTGCATACATGTGCACCCAGGTGCACCCAAAATTGGAACTGTGCACCCAATTTTTCCTAGGTTTATGTATGGAAAGATATCGTGTATACTAGTATACATCATATTCTTGACATCTAAGTGTTAGAAAGATAATGAAAATGTCTGTCATGTTACTTGTTTAAGAATTTGGTAGCTTGTAACTAAGTTTTGTTACTAGGTTTTTTTTTAAAATTATACTTAAATTTAAGTGGTGCACCCAAAATTTTTTGGTGCACCCAATTTTTTAAGCTGGGTGCACCAGTGCACCTAATCCCAAAAATGAATTTCGAGCCCTGGATTGTTGTAAAGAAGACATGTTTGCATCCTTATAGTTTTATTGTAGTTGTATGTCATCTTCCTAATCTGTATCATTAATGTTAGTGGGACCGCGTGGCACGATCGGGAGCTCTTTGGTCTCAGGCCCGAGAGGTCCCGGGTTCAAATCCGCTTGCCTTGTCACCGATCTTGTGTCCTTGGGAAAGGCACTTTACACGACTTTCCTCACCTAACTCAGGTGTAAATGAGTACATAGCTGTGGCTAGTGGCAGTGACAGGCCTTTGTTGTGGTGACAGGCCATAGGGGCATGTTCGGGCATGACGCACCCGCCATGACACACGAGTCAGGGGTAGGAGGAACCCCTTGCATCCTTGGTCAGAAGTCCTCCTAGGAGATGGAAACTCCAAATAATAAACCTGCATCTGCTGGGGCCGTCTTACGTGGCAAAACAGTTCTGTCCCTGTAGGACTTAGTGCGCCAGTAGACGAGAGGGTGGAGAAGGAAGTGCACACCCCTCCTTCACCTTAAAAAGTCACGTGCAGGCCAGGCAGACTGGTCGTCTAATCAACCTTGTCTGCCTACCATTGATCTTCGGATACGAAGAAACAGCCATCATTATTAATGTTGACTAAAAACTGTATTGGAGATGTTCTTTTTGGCAACACCCCAAGTGTGGAGCCTGATTTTTGTGAAAACTTGTGTCTTCCTGTACAGTTGGTTGGAGGGAAGCAGGTCAGTTTTCCTTACTTCACTGGGTTGAACCACCTCCTGTCCAGCATGGAACTGGTCAAGAAGATCTACAGACAAGTGGCTGGACACAACCCCAAGGCAGAGATCACAAGGGGTCAGTCAAAAAACACATCCTTCATCTCCATTTATGTATTTTGCCAATACATGTACAGTGTTGAACAAGTTTTCTAAAATCCACTTGTCCTATCGGGCAAGCACATAAAAAATGTACTCTCCCGAACCAATTTTTCACTTGCCCAAAATTCAAATGTCACTGTTACTAGTTTATGCATTTTCACTCCCAGCAATGGAATTCTCTGTAGACAATTGCTTGATGTCAGGACTATAAAAAGTAAAAAGTATATCAAAATTGCACTAAAATCAATGGAAAAATCTTACTTGCCCGATCGGACAAGTGGGGTAGGACATGCACTTGCCCGAACAGCACTTTCACTTGCCCTGGACAATAGGGCTAGTGGACTTGTTTATCCCTGCATGTATAGTATAATATATAGATCATACATGGCACTTGACCTGTTTTCCAGATGTCCCTACATACAAACAGATCCTTAGCTGTTACTGTAACAGCACTGACTTGAAAAAAGAATTACATAACAGATTACACAAAAATTACATGTACCATTATGGAGTTCATTTTTAAAACACTTTTCTGGTAATGTGTGCTATGGAGAGTTTGTTTCATTGCACATTAGCCTAATACTGCAGACTGCCCTGAAAAGACTGCATGTTTGGTTATGGCAATTTGTTCAGCAAGGTACAGATTGAGATTTTTTTTTTCTTCCTCACGATCTGCTTTAAAGAGTAAAAGGATAAATACAGAATGAAAGGATAAATAAATGTTTTAATTTTGGGAAATTTTTATCTTAAACCTTGCATGCGCACACTAGAATTACGTAATATGATTTGTGTTTACATTGTATTATTTTTTTTCCATCAAAAATTGTTACTGAAAAAATGTGTTAAATAGAATCCTGAACAAAACGAAAGACTTAATACATGATATTACAAACCTTGCAGCTGGCTGAGATATGGCTGGGAAGCTGAAAGTAAAATGATAATAGTAACAGTACTAGTTATCTTAGTCGAATAGGATTATTGTGTTAGTAGAAATTGTATATATTTCATATATTCGGCAATTGTTATTTTTGTGCAACTTGTACATAGCCCATTGGGTAATGTATGCACATTAAAGGTCTTCATTCATTCATTCATTCATTCATTCATTCACTATTATAAATGACTGTCTTACATGTAGATGTTTCTTGTATCTTGCGTTACAGAGGAGTTCCTTATAGCAGCCCAGAAGGTGTCTCAGGTAACCCCACTGGAGGTGGACATCTTGTTCCACCTGTGTGACCTCATCAACCCTACCGGGTAAGGAGTATTATCTTGTCCTACTTTATTTGATTATTAGCTTTATGTTACATGTACATGTTATGTTACATGTGCCTTGGATATGATTTATGTGTTTCCAAATACAGTTCTACTAAAAAATATTTCAGATCTAGGCTGAGTTGAGAATTCCCCAAGAAATATTTTAAGTATTGTAAAACATAGCATTAGAACACCGGTATCCTCAAGTTGTTCAACACCTTATTTCAATTCTGGAGATGAACATTGCACAAGTACAAATGAAATGAGTTGTATATGGTGGAAAACGGTTCTACAAAGTTTCATCACAAATTTTACATTCCTTGCCAGAAGCCAACCAAATAAAAAGCTAGGTTTGAAAGCAAGCGTTTGTAGCATCGGTTGCATTTGGGTACTTGGAAATAGAACTTATTTTTCATAGGCTTAATATAAATCTTTATCTTTTAAGTGCTATCCTATGGAATACATTTCTTGTGATTTAGATGTTCCAACAGATAACCTGGTACTTATGATCATACTTGACTGTGCTCAATTGATAAAATTCCATCTTTGCAGTTTTAAATCTATGTTGTTTTGTTTGTGCTGTTCTTTTTACTATCATTACTCGTATGTCCTTCTATGTATGACTGCAAGTGGTGTCTGCCATTTCTCCCTTCTGCTAACCACTATATAGTGCTGTCTAGAAAGATTAAGACATACATATTCATGCAGGGATCGAAATACTTTTTTTTTGCTACATGCAAAATTGCAAGTTGGCAAAAATCTTACGTGCAATTTGAAAAATCTACATGCAAAATACATCTAGTCTATACTACAATCATTCCGTTCTTTGGTGGAATTTTGCTGCTCATGACAAATAAGAATTTTGCCCATTCTGTCACTTTTGGCGGACAGAAATCGGCACATGAGAATATAGACAAAACTAGAAATTTTGGAGTGATATCCACATAATCAGCATGTAAGTTTGCAGCAAAGCCCAATTTGATTATTTGTAACACCTACTGACGACTGGTGACGATCCCTGGCAAAGGCACCATGGCCTCAGTATTTTTACTATAGGCCAGGTATTTTCAACATGCAAGATTGCAAGTTCAGAATATTTTTACGTGCAAATCTCAAAAATTACATGCAAATTGCAAGTTAAGTATGTGTATTTCGAACCCTGTCATGACATTGTATGCTTACAGTTTATGAAGTATGGAAGTGTGTAGCCAGTTGGAACCAATGCTTCCTTCTTTTTAAGACATTTTTTGAAGCTTTCTTGAAGTTATTTCTTCACACTTTTTGAAGAGCTTTTAGAGGGTTATTGTGTCAAGAGAAAAATGTATCCTGAGTGTAATATTGCAAAAATCATGATTGACTTTCATCAATCAATTTTCAATCTTTTTTTCTTTAGCTTGTTCAGATCCTTAAATATATACAACATATGACACAAGCAGAAGTAATAATCTATTTGACTTACTGCAAATGCAAAGGAATATGCTAAAGAAAAAAACAATAACGTAAAAAATGTGATAAATGCTTATAATTATATTGCTATCATCAATTTCTTTTTTCGTCTTCTTGTTTTTCTGTACACTTCTTTATTGTTTCATTGCTTGAAAAATACAGGATCTTTAACACACACACAGACGCATTATGTGCATGTAACAATGTACTTACATTTCCCTTTTTGTCTTTGCACTCACGGAACCTCTGATCCGACAACAGTCTTAGTACAGGGTAAGGAACGTGATTTGTATCCAAAGTAACCATGGTCAGCTGTGAGGAACAACTGTCAATCATTCTATTGAGGAGAATATTTACTTCGATCAGGGATGACTCCCGCTTTAAGTTTTTTCTGTTCCACTCAGTGTTTGGAAGCCCATGTTGTTAATTTTTGTTGTCAAATCTTTTGTTTAGAGTTGAAAAAAAAAATATGTGTGTTTCATGTTTCATCCCTAATTTAGATACTCATTTACATGTCGTTTCAGTCAATTTTCGTAACTGAAATGAACAAACAATGTATTCGTTTCCTGACTCATCCCTAATTTGAATACTCATTTGCATATCATTGCAGTCATTGTTGAGTTGACATTTCACTGAAAATGTTACCAAATAGTTGACAACACTGTGATTGACAGCTGTCAATCTCATCTGATTACGGCAACCAAGAAAACTCTGAACTTGAACCTTCCCTTTGCCAATGCATATATTTCTTCGCTATAGAAAAGAACCTTTTTTTTTTTTGACATGGTATACTACGATGCAGGACAACACGGTTTTCAGCATATTTTGTATTTGTAGGAAGAAACTGCTTTTAGAAGGGCTGCACAAATTAACCCAGAGAGCAGTGCTTGTCTTTTTGTCTCTTTTTCCCACTGTTCTGTGTATTCATCCCTGTGAAGTGTGGTGTTCTGTGTGTGGTTTGCCTTCAATGTTGTCTTCTGCCACTAACCCACCATTGCAGCCCATTTATATGTTGCCAACGATTAGCAAAATTAAGATGTAATAAACCACTGTCTATTATTGTGCATCTACGGGCATATGACGTATATCATAGTGCAATAAAGATTCTCAAAATTTCAATGTAGTATCAACTTTTAGAAAATGTTTAGTTTGTTAGAAAGAAAGTAACAAGAGTTTGATATACGTCTGTATATGTCACAGTACAGTAGAGATTGTGATTCAGCGGCGATTGTCCTATATAGCTAGGACAGATCCCGATCAGAGTCTGTCCTAGGACAGACTGCAGTCGGGACCTGTCCTAGGACAATCGTCAATTCTACTAAGTACAGATTGTGATCGGGATCTGTCCTAGGACAATTGGCAATAGTCCTGAATCATAATCTCTAACTGTAACATACATATGTGGCATCATAAAGTTATTTTGTTACCAAAAAAATTAAAAGCAAGTGTTAGAGTTAATATGTAGTATAAGGTCAGACATGCTGTTGCCACAGTACCTAGTTAGTTATTAAGTTATTGCTTGTGTTGTCTTTGTCATATTTATCTATTTTTTCTCTCTTTTTCCCTTTCACAGGAGAATAACATATGAGGCCATAGAGAGGATAGCACCGCTAGAAGAGGGAACACTACCTTATGAGATGGTCGAGGCACAAAGGAGAAAGGTATTGTCAACAAACACTATACAGGAACACAAAATCTAAGGAACAGATTTAGAACGTATGACTTACTGGGTACGAGATACACATACTTAACTTGCAATTTGCACATAATTTTTGAGATTTGTATGTAAAAATATTCTGAACTTGTAATCTTACATGTTGAAAATACCTGGCCGTTAAAAAATACTCACCCTACTCTTAGACACCCTACTCTTAGACAGAACGACATATGGACCTCTGTCTTTTTCCTTCCTTGTTTTTGCTGGTAATTTTCTCCGGTAACTTCACTAGATGTAATCAAAATTCGCCGGTTCAAGCTAGATATCCTCGTTGCAATCGCCGCCTAGTTGTATTTTGCATGTAAATTTTTCAAGTTGCACGTAAAATTTTTGCCAACTTGCAATTTTGCATGTAGCAAAAAAAAAAGTATTTCGATCCTTGACTTAGAAGAGTACAATGTCAATGGTGAAATGTTTACTGGGATAAAAAAGGCAACATAAAACCTCCACAAGCATGTTCCCCTTTATAGGTATAGTACATGTATTTGCAGAAATAGGAAAAAAAGAGATTAAACTAAATGTGAAACTTTTTTTAGTTTCTATGCAGTTCCAGTTCATATTTTACACAATTATGATGCTGATGTATGTTATGTTATGCTGATATCTGTCGTGGAATGTCTTATATTTGTTACTGTAACATTATCATATCATCTGATTGCATTTCAGGAGGGTCCACAGCAGAATAGGGGGGTTTTACTCCAATTTGCAGAATCAGGATATAGGTTCTTATTGGGTGGAATAGCTGGAGGTAGGTAAAAATACCACAGATTGTGAGTCTGTGTGCATGTGTGTGTATGTGTGCGTGCATGTGTGTGTCTGTGTGTGTGTGTGTGTGTGTGTGTGTGTGTGTGTGTGTGTGTGTGTGTGTGTGTGTGTACTATGTATGTACAGTCATATATTACATACATGACATAATATTGTATGACATTGTGTGAATAGGGCATGAATCCTAGAAGCATAAGCTGTATGTGCCCCTAATTTTTTGCCTTTGGTGCATATTGGTCATCAAAATATTTGTGTGTGGATAATGGTGTGTAGACTACATAAAACCTACATAAATTTTTATATTATGTTCACACACAAATTCACTTTAGTACCTTGACCTAATTAAAGGGGCCATCCATTCCAGAAGCTAGTTTTATTTTTTGATAGATGATATTTTTTTGGGATACAAATACACTCAACTTTTCCCAAGTTACATGTACCTAATTTTTTTTTTTTTTTACAGAGGGGCTAGCAACCTCGTGAAAAATAAACTAATTGCTACTGAAACAGACAAAAAGTTGCTGCCCTACATGTAACGCTAGTTCACCTTTCTCCGCGGGGTGACCTATATCCGTTGTTTGTCAAAACATTATATTTAGGCACATTAAGTCGACGGGTGGTAGTTTTAAACTGCAGTGTACTGAAAATATAGAAATTTTCAACCAACGTCCGTCAACGTGATATCCACAAATACCCTGCTTTTAAAAGCAACGGATATAGGTTACACAACGGATAAAGGTGAACTACATGTAGCTTTACATGTTCAATATTTGTGCCACTGCTTATACACTTGAAGGATCTGAACACTAAAACTTGTGTTATGTTTAACATGAACTCCCATATTTTCCATAGGTTGTGGAGCCACAGCTGTTTACCCCATAGATTTAGTAAAAACCAGGCTGCAGAACCAGAGAAGTGGGTCCTACGTGGGAGAGCTCATGTACAAGAACAGCTTCGACTGTTTCAGAAAAGTTATTAGGCACGAAGGCTTCCTGGGCTTGTATAGTGGTAAGTGCAGGGCTTCTTGTTCTTTCTCTAAGATATTGTAACTGCATTTCTGTCATACCTGTGACGCGAAAACGTTCGATACGGGTGTTCCGGACCGGGCCATAACTTCCGTATCGCACAGGTTCGAAAGACGTATCACACAGGCTCCATTCGAATAAATCGAACTTTTTCGAGCGGGCCGAGTGCGGCGCCATCGAAAGTTCGAATATCTGATTGGGACGTTGGAACATTGCTGTTGCAACACTTATTGTTCGAGGGCACCAAATTTGTTCAACTTCTGGCGCATTTTGCATCAAAACATGGGTTTTCTCAGATGGGTATGACACAAATAAAATACAACATGGTGTATTCTGCATCACCCTGGGTCCCAGCCCTCCCGCGGATGATACGGAATGCACTGTGTTGTATTCTATATTTATATGTTTTCAGGGATTCAATTTGGGGGTAAGCAGAAAGTAGAATTTCCATGGTGGCTATAGCTCGTGGTTGAAAAAAAAGTAGGTAAACAGAAGAGAGAGCAAGAATTATTTTACTGTGGTTTTAAGTTTGTGGTATAAAATACTGTAAAAAATGGGAATATTAAATCACTAGACCAATCTCTACGAATTAAAAGTTACTGTACAGTAGTAGATTTTGTCATGCATTCTGTAAAAATGCATATAGATTGATAGTATGGTTGTACATGTTATTAGTGTGTATATGCCATTCAATTTTTCTAAAACAATTAGACCAGGTACAATTATCATAGATTTATTTAAATTCAGACAAACATGTCAAATTGTACCTTTTTTTATTCACAGTCAGTAACTGTTAATATTTAGATCTTTTTGATTGAAACAATATCATGTTATGCTAGGTTATTTTTGTGTTTGTCTTGCCATGACAAATTATTCATCATTCATTTGGTTTCTTTTCAACCTCTATCTACAATATTTTTTTAAACCTTGCAACATTAACAATGATGATTTCATATAGGCTTGATACCTCAGCTTATGGGAGTGGCACCAGAGAAAGCCATCAAGTTGACAGTGAGTCCTCTCTGAACTTGTACTGGTATTTATAAAGTAGCTTGTTCAGCAGTTTTTCTATGCATGTCTATATGGCCTCTTGTAGTCAGATGCATGCATAATGTCCAAACTTATTTTCTTTGCATTAACAGTTAGATCTACATTGTATGTCCTTATAGAACAGTCCGAACAGACTTATTATATTATACTAGGACAACCATTGTTCACCAAGTAAGAATGTGATTCAGGCCTCAAAATTAACTTTTTTCCCTACTGTCCCAGCATTGTCCCAAAAATAAATTTCAACTGTCCCGAAGTGAGGATGGACTGTCCCAACCCTATTTGGCACGGGGAGATCGGACATTCTGATGTTGATTCGTTGATCATTTTCCTTTTGTCCCAAAAGTGTCCCAAAAAGATTTTTCAGTTGTCCCGGCCTAAATTTTAGTGGCCCCGGGACATCGGGACATAGTTAACTTCGAGCCCTGAGTGATGAATGATAAATAATGATATTTCAGAAGTTCACTTCAAATTTCAAAAATCAGCTGTCAAAGAAATAGATTTACATGTAATGTAGTATGTTCATGTCACATATTTTTGCATAGTATGTTTTTTTTACTATTCTATGTTTTGTTTAAAATTTTTCATGTTAACCTTTTTATGTATGTGTTCTCCTCTCCACCATTGGTATCTATGTATATTTTCACTTGTTTCTACCCTTTCTTTCTTTTTTTTTATTTTGTCTCTCTTCCTCTCTTTAACCCTATTTACCTTGTAGATGAACGACTTAATGCGTGACAAATTCACCACCAAGGATGGTCAGATCCCACTGTATGGAGAGATCATAGCTGGTGGGACTGTAAGTTTGGGGTATTTGTTGAAGTAGACAGAGCATGTATCTGAGACATAGAATTCCTGCCATACACTAACTTAGTGGTAGTGGCATTGAGTGGCCGGGCTTAAGGCTTAGGTACTAGGCGAGAGGCAACAGGTTCAATTCCTAGTTTTCCTTACTAGATGTTGTGTCCTTGGTAAAGGCACTTAACACGATAATGACGATTCTAATGATTTGTAAAAATTGGCACCTGTTTTCAATTAGGCAGGTAAAGGGCAACAAAAGAAAAAAATGATAGTTTTGGCTGGGCCCTCCAATGCCGTGCCCTAAACCAAGCTCTTTTCAACCTCCTTACCTAAATGTAGTGGATATGATAACAACCAACTCCTACAGTTGCAAGAAATGGCTACGGGACTCCCATTGCCCTTTTTACAGTATTAGGCTGCCTATACTAATACAATAGGTACATGGCTGTATAGTCATGGCAGATAAAGGCTGTCAAAAATCAACTATCTGAGTTTTAGGCCAGGAAAAAGTATACAGCACAAACAAAAAGAACATCAAAACACCTCACTTCTGGAGCCTATTGCAACCGCAAACATTCCTAGAAATTTTTTTTTTTTTCATCACAAAATAAACTAAGTAAACCCTTACCTGAAGTACGCACCTACAAAATTCAAAC
>NC_049994.1:3778720-3842858 GCF_000003815.2 Branchiostoma floridae | reverse complement strand
CAATTCCATGTCTCAGAACACAGTAGTTTGGAGTAGTTTGGGTTCAGTACTAACTGTACTGTACTGTTCTCGCTCTTTGCCTGGTGTTTCCCACCCGCAGGTGAATGATTTAGTTCGGGACAAGTTTACTAACAAGAACGGGGAAATTATCCTGCCCGCAGAAATGTTGGCTGGCGGTTGTGTAAGTTGCATGCCATTGTGTATCTTGGAGTGCAGTGTATTCTATGTGCATCAAGATCTAGATATGTGTGCATTCTGTGTAGGGTAACTACTAGTAAATCAGCACTTTATATAGGATCAGATTCCAATGCTCTACATGTGTGTGTAGCTAAGTGTGTTGCTTTGCCACATAACAGTTTAGGGCTACCTATATGACTTGTCTCTTCGTCTCGGTTCAGAAATTTGCTTGCTGAAATGTACACAAACGCCACCCAGTTTGTCCAAAAATCTAAACTTCATGACATGAAATTAATGTAAATGTACATATTTTTGTTGGCTTAGAGTGACAGTTTTAGCAAAGAAAATCAACAACTTCATTGCCCAACGAAGACAATGAGACAGAAACGACTTAAAGCTTGAGACAATCCTGCTTTAATTTTTTTCTGAAGAATGTGTTTTTTCAAGTGCAGCTGGATTTTACAGTACCAGAGTTTGTTGATTGCATACAACTTGCTGCAATTTTACCTTGCACTGCTAGGTGTCACTACAGAGTTACTAATATGATAGTTATAGATGGTCATCAAAATGGATACTGTAAATGCATTTAAGTTCGCGGGGATTTAATTTCGCGGTAGCGGGAAAATGGACTTTTCGAGGTGGTTTTAATTTCGCGGTAGCACCATGCACTGTAGTCTCTTACTGTTATGGAAAAATCTTCGCGGTGGTTTTGAATTCGCGTTGAAGCGGCCGCCGCGAAAACCGCGAACATTAATCCACCGCGAACATTTCTGCATTTACAGTAGTCCTGTATGTAGTGGTGAAAAAAGAACCTTGTGGCATATCTCTTAAAAATACTTCAACAAAATAAATTGTAGAAAAAATATGGCTGCATCTCTAACTCCAATAAGTGTTGTTTTAAAATGCCTAGTATCTAATTTGGTTTGTTTTTTTTGGCGACACCACCAGGGCGGAATGTGTCAGGTGATGTTCACCAACCCCCTGGAGATTGTGAAGATCAGGTTACAGGTGGCCGGAGAGATCCAGTCGGGCCCGAGGGTGTCCGCGCTCAACGTGTGCAGGGAGCTGGGATTTGCAGGCCTTTATAAGGTCTGACACTATATTAATTATTATGATAATGTGATCCACAGAGCATTTCATAAATTGTGATTCAGTAGTGTCAGTGAGACAGACCAGCCGATGAGTGTTATATGAGCTGGAACTTTCATCATTTGCATACATAAATACTGAGGGAAGGTTACATTCAAAGTTATAGTTGCTTTTGTATCTTTATGATCAGACTTAGAGAAGGCACACCAATTTCTTGGTTTTCAGATTTCAAAAATATGATGCCAGATTAGGATATGAAAACAGACTTGGGGGAAGTCTATATCCTAGTACACAAATTTTTAAGGAATGTACAGAATTATGCCACTTTTTGTCCTAGTACTTTGTTTTCACAATGTCTTCATGCTAAAATTTGACACGTAAATATCCTAGAACCAACAAATTTGATTGGTGTGGCCTTGCATGTGTATTTAAGTTTGATAATGATAATATTTATTTATTTATTTATTTATTTGGATTCTCCACACTGGAGGGTATGGCGGAACAGGTGTCAAAAGACAATTATGCTAATATTATGCTTTATGAGGACAGACCACATTCAAGTTAGAGCAAGTTGGAATCAACACAATCATGACGTTTCTCATGATGTGGTATTGAAAGCCTTTATTTTAGTAAGACTACTGTACTGCTTCATTTTGTGGGTTTACGGAAAAGGCTGGGCTGTCTACCTGGGCTGTCTACCTGTGCTGTCTACCTGGCCTGCTATCACGTCAGGCTACTCGGATCTACAAAAGCCTCATTTTGTTCTGAAATTTTGTTTTTTTGTCACCAGGGTGCAAGTGCCTGCTTTCTGCGTGACATCCCGTTTTCCGCGATCTACTTCCCAGTCTACGCCCACGGCAAAAAGTATTTAGCCGACGAAGATGGACATAACAGTATTCCCTCACTGCTTATAGCTGCTACCATTGCAGGTATTTATAATGAAATGTTGTTTTTATATGGATGAAAACTAAACTTTACAAGACCAGTCCAACACTTCTAGGAAATGGGACTTACCCAAATTTTCTTGGACACGTCTACTGCCACTGCTAGGATGTTACTGTTAATACATTTAAGTTCGCGGGGATTTGATTTCATGGGAGGGGGAAAAGTGACTTTTCGCGGTGGATGTAAGTTCGCAGTAACATCATAGACTGCAGTCTAATACCATAATACAAAAATGTTCGCGGTGGTTTTAAGTTCGCAGTGAAGTGGTCACAGCAAAAACCGTGAACATTTCTGCATTTACAGTATGTTAGAGACAGTGGGGCCGCGTAGCACAGTGGTATTGTATTCGGCCCGTGATCGAGAGGTCGCCGGTTCGAATCCGCCTACCGTGTTGCCGGTCTTGTGCCCTTGGGAAAGGCACTTTACACGACTTTCCTCACTTTACTCAAGTGAAAAATGAGTCGTCCCTCGGATAGGACGTTAAATGGAGGTCCCGTGTATGGGGAGAGCCATACCCCATGCACGTTAAAGAACCCCCACACGTGCGATGGTGCGGTGTGCGTTGGTGCAAATCCTTCTGTCGGGAGTTGGTGATTCACTTCAAATCACCCGGATGGAGGCCTGGCGAACCTCTGTCTCGTATCAGCCACATGGTGAATTACATCATTCACCCGGGCGGGAGACCTGGCGCATCCCCGTCTTGTAATTAGCCTACGAAAGGGTATGTCACCCCGTAAGGGGCGGTATAACCCCGTCGTGTGTAGACATGTGCGAACATGTCTACATTTGATCACGTCGACCGATGATGATGTTAGAGACATCTGACTGCAGAAACTGGTCGTATGTGCCGGATAACCTGTATCACCCCCCGTCTCTGTTCTGTGTCATTTTTTCTTCTTTTCCTTTTTGACTGTGTCTTCTTTCTTGCATAGTGGAACATACATAATGTAGATGTTCTTGCAGTGAGTTTTCATGCTGTTTCTGGCAACATTTTCCTGGGTTCTGGACAAAACACCCTAACTGTTGATAACAATGTCATAGAGGTACATGAAAGAAATTTAACAACAGAAATCATGGTTTGAAATACTGGGTGCATGTGCACACAGGTGCACCCAAAATTGGAGCTGTGCACCCAATTATTTTCTGTGGGTGCACAGGGTGCACCCAAATATTTTCTTCGGTTTATGTATGTTAAGATGTCAAACTCAAAGTATACTAGTATACATCATATTCTTGAGATCTAAGTGTTAGGCAGATAATAAAAATGTCTGTCATGTTACTTGTTTTAGACTTTGATAGCTTGTAACTAAGTTTTATTATTAGGTTATTACTTAAATTTCAGTGGTGCACCCAAAAATTTTTTGATGCACCCAATTTTTCAAGCTGGGTGCAACAGTGCACCTAATCCCAAAAATGAATTTCGAGCCCTGGAAATACATTACTTGATCTGGTGCACATCTCTGTCACCTGCCAGGTGCCCCGGCGGCATCTCTTGTCACACCTGCGGACGTGATCAAGACGAGACTACAGGTGAAGGAGCGGGAGGGGTTCACCACCTACAAGGGGCTGTTCGACTGTGCCAGGAAGATCTGGGCTGAGGAGGGGGGGAAAGCCTTCTGGAAGGGTGCTCCCGGTGGGTGCATATATATCACTACCAAAAATGATTTTTTTCTTATTTTGCTTACCCCATGGACAATTCTTATATGAAGAAAAATATTCTTGCAGGAAGAAAATGTAGAATAAAAATCAAACAAAACGAGAAACTACAAAAAAATTTCTAAACATTTAAGCAAAATCTTCTTATTTTTTCTTACAATGCAAGAAATAAATTCTAGAAATTCTTGTTGTTTTTTTTCTAGCCAGATTCAACTCTTAAGAAATACAAGAATTTTTTTTCTTCCAGGAAGAAGATAAACAAGAAAAAGCATTTTGAGAAATACAAGAAAACAAATCTCAAATTTTCTCAAAAACTTGACAAGCAAAAATTTGCACATTTTTCTAAGATTTCTTGGGGACAGAATCATTTTCTTCCTGGAAGAAAAATTTTCTGTGAGGAAGCAAAACAAAATAAACAAGAAAAAGCATTTTTGGTAGTGCATTTAGTTGTTCTGAATTTGAATCCTATTATGAAGCAATGTTGAACAGATCTCGCACGATCTTAAATGAGTATTCAAATACTGGTTGGTTCTCTATCTACAGATGCTTGTAACCATTTAGTAGAGCTCAAATATGATTGATGCCAGGCTAGTATAGATATGTTGCTTATTGATTATGACGACCACATCTACATGTAAAAATGGTAACTCAGGTGTCCATCAATCTGTTTACAGAAGACTTAAAAGGTTAGCAACACTAGGAACTTTCATTCAACTTTTGGAACTGTTACGTTTAGTTAGCATATGGGGACATACGCTCAATTGGGAAGGGATAGTGTAGGGACGTTACCAATGACATTTTTGTCCTCCCCAGCCCGTATGTTCAGGTCCTGCCCCCAGTTTGGTGTGACCCTCATGGTGTACGAGGTCTTACAGAGAACGTTCTACATCGACTTTGGTGGAAGGTAAGGCCTCTTTCAGATGCATGACATTTAAAAACTAAAATTTATGAAAGTTCATTTTTGTTGCCTCGTACTTGCACTTAGGTCTTTAAAACTAGAAAGTTTGTTCTACTTGCAAGCATAAAATGTATGTATCATAGTTGTGTCATAGTTTAATCAATACTCTCCTTTCTTCAAGTGCATGATGAATTTATCTTTAATACTGTATATTTTTGGTAATATGGTACTGTATCCTGAAAAGTATGCTATGCCTTTGAATTAGAATGCATATAACTGTTTCCGAATATATTTGTAAATATTGTTAACAAATACCCGTGTTGTTGCCATGAATATACATCATGTGTTAAAAATGGCACTCTCCTACAAATGTGCTTTACCTTTGAACTTTGACCACAGGCGACCTGAAGGGTCAGAGGTCAAGAAGGCACCCAGCATCATGGATCTTCCTCCACCAAATCCTGACCACATTGGCGGCTACCGTCTGGCAGTGGCTACGTTTGCTGGCATCGAGAGAAAGTTTGGTCTAGCTCTTCCCAAGTTCACCCCTTCGGAAATTATTCAGGCTCAAGTTAAAAAGGAGGTAAGGTTTTTTATTTGTAGGGAAAGAAATCTACATGACCAAAATAATACTGTCTTCTTTTGGGAAAATATACAATCATGTAAAATGTGCGTCCCATGTTTGACGAGGTGTCTATTAAAAGGTGGTATCTCACTGTGCTTGGGGCACCGGTGTGGTACTGTGGGGTTTAAAGGATCAATTTTAGAGATAAAGAAAAAGTTTGTAAGGATTGATGTATTTTGTTGTCTTCCAAGTCATTCTTGTACGTATGACACAACATCTAAATTATAAAAGATTGGCGAAAATAACACAACAGTGTGGCAGTGAATGAACTCTGGAGTGCTGCACCAGTGCCCCAAGTGCAGTGAGATACCAACTTAAGGATATCAAAGAGACCAGGCAAGCAACCCCTCCCTGTTATTATATAATATATGCTGCTACAGAAACAGCAAGGGAACTTGATGCACCTATGTGCCACTAGACACTATAAGGTGAACAAGAACAGTAAAGTATGGTCAGGCTTTTAACCAGGCATGTCAAGGCGTCATCTGGACGCACTTTCTTAGAATAACAAGAAATTTGATGCCCCTGGATGCCCTTACACTGGGAGAAAATTGTCTGACAAGCATGAAATTCTGATTGACCAGGGATGCTACCAGGTCATCTGTGGTCACAGTCTGCTACTGTGACCTTTGGAACAGTATTTTTGCCTCTTGGGGTACCTAAGAATGCACTTTTTAAACTTAAAATCGTCAAAAACTCTGCACCACAGAAGGTGGATGCCCCCGGACCCCCCTACAATAGTCACTTACCGCGACTCACCAATAAGTTTGGACTCCCTATTTTAAAATCCTAGCTAAAAGCCTGAGTATGGTACATAGCTATCGTCATTTAGTCGCTATCATATGAAGTACATGACTAAACAAAAATGTGGTTCAGAGAATAAAAATTGCTTTGGTGTGTACGATTTTTATTCGCCAACATTTTATGCTATTAATATTTATGTTTGATGTACTGGTAAATTTTTTTTTTCTTTTCAGGTTGGCGCTCAAGCAAGCTGAGAAGCTACCAACAGGCAACATGCACCTAGGCAAAGAAGTAGCAATATCAAGTGACCTTTGACCTCTCCTATCCCACAATGCAGCACAGTACCACAAAAGCACTGCATTATGGGAATTGGTCACATGACCATTTTTTTATAGCTGTTTGATTCACTGTCATGGAATATGTTTACATAATTTTTGTTGTCATTGTGAATGATCAGCCATGTTTCTTTCTACAGAATAGTACATGTATATCACATAGACAAAAAAATGGTTTTGTTTTAGATTTTTTGCTGGAACATTTGAAGTTCAGTTTCATTCAGTCAGAAAATTAGATTTTTTCCCAATTAACTGGATTTAGTTTGTCAATATTAGGCAAAATGCATATTTCTGGGAAATGTTATTGTTATTTGCCATGACAAATACTAGTATAAAAATGCAAACAATTCAGGAAAGCAAGATGAAAACGGAAACTTGACTGTAGGAAAAGGCTATTTGTAATGATTAAAGATAATATATGACTGGAGTGAAATGTTGTATTATTTACATGTAGCATCTATCTGTGACAAAGGGATCTTCCTAATACGGGCGTTTCCACCACTTGACACTCGTCTGGTTAAAGCTCCAGTAAAGAGGTGAAGGGAAAATAATTCACTTTCTACCCAATTGTGCCATATAAATGGCAATTTTATTCAACTCTTGATGAATAGCCTTTCATCATGCTAATGCCCTGGAAGAAATGTTGTGTTCCTGCTCACCAAACCAACCCGATCAAAAATCTGCCCCACATTTGCTTTCTTTCTTTTTTCGATTAACTGTTAATAAGGGACTTAAATTTTCAGGTTGACATTTGAGAGATGAAAACGTATTCTTGTCATATCTGATTCAGTAGACAATCGTGCTGAGACAAGGTATAACTGTATAATTTGAGTATGATGTTGAAAATACCATTGTCCTGAGTTTGATATTTGTTAAAAGATATTTGTTGGATAACTAAAATTTTGAAGAAAAAACCTACCAACTTAGTGACATCAAAAATACCCAGCTTTTAAGCATGAGATAGAAGGGTCACAGGTTCAATTCATGTCTGTTGGAAAGGAACTTTTACACTTTACTCTTCACCAAGATTGGTACCTGACTTCCATTGGAAAGGTAAAAGGCAGCGGAAGGAAAGGGAAGGGATGGGCTCTGCCCTCCAATATGTACCATTCACAACCCACTGGCCCTATGGTGAAAGGAAAGGTCACAATTTTTCCACCAACTTCTGCTTGGAAAGTTCTATGGCCTCAAAAAAAAAAGGCTATGATACTCCCTATGTTTACCAACAGACACCAACTTTTTTTAGAACAGTGATCAGGAACACAACATTAACTTTCCAAGGCCTAAACAAATCCAGGGCTGTGAAAGACATATCCATATTTCTCAAATATGTAAGTTGAGGTTCAAGTTAACATAATCATAGGGGCACATGTATAGAGTATAAAGTTTTTTGAAGGGTTGTTATTGTATGACTTTCTCAATGCCCGTGTTGAATAATAAGTACAAACGAGGATGCAGTGATTTTCAGTATTGTATATTGTTATATACAACATGGCAAAGTTTGACTGATACAATGATAGAAGTGTTGAAGACGAATACCAGGTCTTAAAATGTATAGATGAAAAAATATGAAAAATAAAAGTATAAAATCATACTGATGCTAATTCTGAAGTTTTCAATTTTTTTATTCATGGCAATCATGCATATTTTGATAAAAACCATAAGCAGATTTCAAAGATTGTATGATGTCATCATGCTTAGCATCATACGTGACAAATTTGTCATAGTCTGTTATGCAGACCTTACTGAAACTACATGTGGAACAAGTCATTATGCATGTATGCTCTAATGTATAGGGCAGACATCGAAGTTGGCACTACCAGTCTGTCTACATGTATATTTGTCCAATTTCTATATTTTTCAGCGACATGTGGGGCCTTGTAGGAGGTATGTCCAGAAATGGGGTAAATGTACGAAGTTAGTGTGTACGAAGTTGTACGAAGTTAAAGGTAGATATAGACCGTGATCGGTAAACTTCGGAAGTTTTAGGTGACGTCATCTAACTTCGTACAGGTAGGCAGGGTTGGTGACTTTGTGCCGGTTTTTCCTTTGTGGCCAAGATGAGCAAGTTATTTGAAATCGCAGTGTTTGCACTGATTTAAAAAAAAAACAGCTAAGATTTAAAATGCACCAAAAATCAAAAGAAATTCGTCATGATAATTGGGTGCGTGAAAAGGATAAGGCATTGTGGAATACATAACTCGTGCCATATGTTCAATTTTACGAATTGTGATTTTCTTTTTGGAAATTTACAACATTTGCAATTTTAGGTGACAGCTTGCGCTCATTAGCATATTTTGCGGTTTTCGCCACTTTGCGATTGCCTTGCGCAATTTGGCGCCCTCCGAAGAGATAGCATCTTAAGCCATTTCAATTACATTTGTCCCTTCTACGGTCTGCGTAAGTTTCTGATACATAAGTTCTCTAGAAATTGAATTTTATCTTTATCCAAAGAACGGAATAAATCTCCTATTTTACTCTTTCATTAAAAACACGTTGCGTTGTAATTACACGTGACGAACTTTGAAATTTTGATTCTTTAGAAGTCTTGGGAGTAAATAAACTATCAGGTAAGGGGAAACAAGTTGTTTATTGGCGAAAAATGCCTCTTTGTACATCTGAAAGGCCACGCAGTCGGTCACACATAAACCACCAAGAGTTGGACTTAGACCCCGTTCACACTCAAAAAAATGAAGCGGCTTCAACGTGGAAGCCGCTTGAACGTGCAATCCGCTTCAAAAAAATTACGTTCACACTCATTACAGACAATCAGATTAATCGCACACAATCCAAGCTGATTGTGATTCCGTACCTTGACGTCAGGTACTTTTTGTACAACATTGTTTGTAGGTTTTCTCAAACCCACTCTTAATAGTCTTATATCATGATCCAGAGAGAGATCTGTTCAAAGATATGCTTGTTTTTTGTGATTTTTTTAGCTTGCTGTGGTTCCTCTCTCTTCGAGCGATAAAAAAAGCTTTGTTTGCTTCCCATTCCACTTGCCTTGACCCTACAGCATTTTTTTCTTTCTATCCAGACATTATCATTGGGCACAGAAATTAATAACGTGAGCAAACCTGTCAATGTGGCGTGTGTTCCTGCTCCCGCCGATAAATGGATATATAACCTCCAACAGGGGGCAAATCGGAAATTTACATAGAATCTAGCCACATTGCGTTCACACTCGCGATTTCAGCCAAGCGGCTTGTTCACAAGTGTCTCAAACTACCTCCCAGGGATGGATTGCAAACGAGCCGGATCGGTGAAAATCCAAGCCGCTTGGAGCGTTCAGACTCAAGAAAACGATCCGGATCAAGCGGCTTCCACGTTGAAGCCGCTTCATTATTTTGAGTGTGAACGGGGTCTAAACGATAATGGGGGTTAGAGGACAAGTGTAATAGACCGATCCGGACTGTCCATCACAATTAGTGGTCCAGCCAATGATAGCATGGCAATTAGCGGCTCAACCAATGAGAGTGGCTGCATGTCCTTTTGAAGTTTAGCGAGCTTGACTGCCTGCCTCACGCCAGGTGTGACGGTCGTCTGAGGTCATCATGCCTTGCATCACATGGTGCGTAACGGTTTTTTTTAAAGGTCGGGCTGTCAAACATGAAGGTCAGGGAACAATTTTAAATTTAGAGGTCGTTATTACTGTGTTCTATTAGAGTCTAATGAGATATAAATTTCAATATAAGGATATATACCGTTTTAATGTATCTGTCAGTTTCGTGCCTAACTCTATCCGATTTTTCTGTGTGCTCTAACAATGTAATAAAAAAATGGCAGTGTAATTCTCACTATGGTTCAACAAATAAAAATCGGCCCATGCAGTTCCAAAATGTCGCTAGGTGGCCCAATCCTATTCACACCTTGCCCTAAGAGCTCTCTATGAATCAAGAACACGAGATATCTAAACTCGAGGTATCTAAACCGGAAGGTCAACTGCAGTATGGTAAAATGTCGCAAGGGGGCATTATCGACCTTGTCATCCATTTTTAACCTCTAGACATCTCCTAAATATCCATTTTTTTTCAAGTTATGCTGCTCACAATCATACACAGAGAGAAAGTGAGATACTCTTACACACACACACACGCAAACAAATACCCTCAGAGAAGGTACTGCATGTAATATATATATTGGAGGGTAATAATTTAACCACAGACCATGTAATAAAACTTCAATTGAAGGGTTGAAGTTTAAACTCTAACAAGGGTTTTACAAAAAGTTGCTGAGTGATGACAAGTGTCCATTCTTTTGATATAGAGAAGTTTATTTGCAAGTTCGTGCCCGAGGGCTAATTGCAAGTACATGGTATACACATAGTGACAATGGACAGTCATAAACAATATTCTAATCTAATACTAGTGTTGGCTATTTCTAAACAGGTTGGGTTTGACTTCTTTTTTGGAAGCAGAGGGAGACGAAATACACCTCTACAGTATTGCACAATCTTACTGAGACAAAACAGACGTAAAGTGGACCATAAAGGGACAAACCATTCTTCACCAAGAAGGGGAGGTTACTGCGAATATACACGACGTCCTTCGCTCCCATTTGCTGTTTCAATCCAAGTTTAAACGGCAAATATTTTACATTTTGCATTTTCTAACACACGTAGGTTTTTGTAAAAGCGATATTTTGTATGTAGAAAAAAAAATTACATTGAAACGCTACCCTTATGTAAACACAACGCCCCTTCCTTTTCACTTATTGCACCTACAACCGGTGTACTCGCTGGGGCGAAGTCACTGTAAAATGTCGCTTCAAACCACACGTGTTTTTCCCATTCTTCTCACTCTCGTCTTGGGTGTAGCGGGAACACCTAGTACGGACGAAACCGCAGCGAGAGAGTGGCTAGAATGGTACAACACTCGAGCACAGGACGTCTACTACAAGAGTTCTACGGCGTCGTGGGCCTACAACACAAATATCACCGACGAGACGCAGCAGCGACAGGTTAGTGTATCGTCTGAAACTACTAATAAGCGTTGACTGACTTAATATCTAGCCTGGATGCCAGACTGTTTCTAGGACCTACACAGACCAGGTGTCACAGGCAATATGCCTTCCAAGGAAAATTTACCACAGACACCCCTTTTAAGGTTCCTAGGCTGGAAAATTCGAGCTAAGCTCTAATTCTGTGTACGAGGCATATGTTTTTTTTTCTCTCCCTCAACCGAAAGGAATTGGTCAAAGGAATAGGTATAACATTGCGAGGCTAACACATTTGGTGATGAAAAATAGTATGGTAGATTTGTGTGTCGTTACTTTATCGTCTATATGTAGTCGTTCTATCTTTAAAATTCTGCATACGTATTTGCTAAAAATAGTCGGCTCTGAGGGCACCAAAAGCATATGTCGGTTAGGGGGGGTTTTACCAGTCTACTAAGCACAAAACCTGTTTCTAACAACAATGTCTTCTCGAAGACCTTTCGAGTACAAGTAATCGTCCATTCACGCGCGATGTAATTGACACCAACCCCGTGAAAATACATCGGGTGTTCTGATAAACTGCACGGGTGCACAACTCTCTTCGCACCGTAGAGACAACGGCGAGCGCACGATGGTAAGGATTTATACGGCTTGTCACGACACTATAGAATTGCTAAGCGAAGCGGCCAATATATATCTATAAATGGCAGATTTGAACAGTTATCGTAGCATAACTAACACAATTTCACATGACTGCAAGGGAAAAACTCAATTAAGGGGCGTTTTACTCCCAAAGGGACATTGTATGTTAGACGGGTGGGGTTGGGGGTGGTTGGTGTCGGGTATTGGCCCTGACCTGAACTTTTTGAAATCCGTGGATAACCAATCCCACCTGTTCATTTTGTGTCTGTCTCTTATTTTTCTTGGCTCAGGCTTTTTCACTCTTCGACGACGTTGACTGTAAAAGTCGCTCTACTTTGTAACGATAAAAAAACTGCTTGAAAAAATATACAAGGTAGTCTTTCAAAGTGCTCTATGTACCACACCTTCTGTTCAAATACGCTGTTCCAACATTTTGAGAGGTGGTGTTTTTGGCGTCCCTTGTACGTAGTAAATCATTTACTAACACAAATAAACATTTAACAGACTAAATTCAAAAGCTATTGTACGTTGACAACAGTTCCCTCTACTAACACTACGTCACTCCTCCGGTCTTTGTAAGAAAATTTACTCTCCAATTTTTATCTGCGACAAAGATGAGAAAATATAAGGAATGATTGTATTCTAACTTGAAGAGAGAAAGACAAAGAAAAAATTTTGACAGAACTAAATGCTAAAGATGAAAAAAAAATCAACACCCAATCAGGATCAGAAATGCACCATCCCTTGACATGACTGCCCCTCCCGTTCTGATGTTACCTGGCACTCCCCCAAGGTGTTGCCCTCACAAGGACATGAGCGTATACCCTGTTCAGGCTAAATCATTCAAGGTCACTTTAGGTGTAGACATTACTTAAGCTGGTTTATGTAAAGGAATCTTCTGTGTTATCCTAACATAAATAAACAAATTTCGTATCTTAGAAGATTTGCAAAGATCTTTACCATTGGAGTTATGTTTGGGAATTGCTGGAATTATTGAGGATTTGCCTTTTACAAGAGGGACTAACTTGTTAGTCTGCGGATTTTTTTCCATGAACTGTAAGTTAAAGGATACTCCGTGCACTGGTGTGTAAAATAGTATGTTGTTTTGTTGAAAGGGGATCGCGTTTCACGCGAACAGAATTTCATACAAGCACAACTCATCTCTTGCATGGTTGTGTTTACTATCTACGTTTACCTTCATGGAAAGGAAACATATTGTTTTTGCTCAGTTTCTTCTTCTTCTTCCTCGACTCCAAACAAATGATGTCATTGACCTGGACCAGACAGCTGTCACCATGGTTACTGGTCAGGCGCGGCAGCAGATACCCTTTGGTGTTCCGTTGAATAGATGTAGCAAGTGGCAGACAGAGCTGCAGGGGCTGGTCATCGTATATTTGAATGTGTTGAGGTAGAATAAATAAACCGAACATTATAGATTTTCAAGCTAGACCATGTTTTGCGGAAGGTTATATAGAGTCCATTCCAAGTCACCATGAAGGTTTTTAGGTGATATTTGTAATAAGTACGAATTATTTTTAATAAAAGAATATCTGAGCCACAATAATTAAATTCTTTTTAAAAAATTGACTAAGAAAATACTAATCTATTTGAATTCCTTTGAATATTTTAGAAACATTTTGAAAGTTACTGTACAAAAATATCTTTATTTAGAATAATTGTGAAATCTCTCTGTGATTATTTCACATTTACAAATATTTCCAAAAAATGGTAAACCTGGCCAAATGGTAAAATCAGTTAATTGCCCCCTTAAAAGTAAGCCCTATTGTTGCATCTGTATATTTTTAGATTTCACTGCTTGGCACTGGTGGATCCTTTGTGGTGGGCCATTGTTGCATGGCACCCAACCATACTTTGCAAGTATGTGTGAATTGCTATCTTCCCAGCCTACCAAACTATTTACAAAAAATGGTAGAAAATGGTAGAAAATGGTAAATAATGAATGCTGTTATCATTATTTAGAAACCATTAGAAGTATCCAATTCTGCACCATGAATATTTCCAAAGTTTTACAGGACCAGGGAAATATTTATAAAGTTGAAACAGTGTTAAAAAATTTCTGAAGTATCAAATGTCCTAGACATATAATTACAAAACTTTAAAATCAATTCTAAACAATGGCAACAAACATCTGCATGGTGTCTTGGAATGGACTCTAGAATAAATAAACCGAACATTATAGATTTTCAAGCTAGACCATGTTTTGCGGAAGGTTATATACTTGCTTGCACATTTTGTATGTCTAGTGAATGCTTCTTTTTTTTTATGTTCATGTAGAAACGTGCTTTAACGAAACTTTATTGCAAGATCATGTCCGAAAGCAAATTGCAAAGTAAAACAGTAGCACTGCATTGTATACTTAGCAGATATTGAAAATAAGATATAAAGATATACTAATGAGGAAAAGACAACTGTTCAAAATCTATTTCTTCTGGAAAAATTCTTGGGGGGGGGGTGACTTTTTCCGTATGCAATAAGAGATGAGTTGTACAACATTATTGTAGACAAAAGGGTTGCAAGAAGATGTTTTTATTGGTTGTCCAGGTGTGAAAAGCATATGATTTTTTTTTAGATTGCTATGAATAATTTACTTCTGTCACAAATGCATGGTAAACAATGTCTTCGAGGTATATATTGTTTTCCTCTTGGGGTTACCGTAGTTTCCGTCCATCTGTCTCAAGTCAGTAAACTGTACCGTATCTATTAGTGCCAGACCCTGTTGTCCTCTAACCTTCTGTACTCCACCTTGACAAGCTTTGGGGAATAAACTGTGGGTCCCATTGCAAACGGAGGAGGTCTCGTTTTGTTGTTAGCCCATGTTGATTTGATTATATGAATGACATCCGAGCGCGTATCAATTTTCGGCAGTTTCCAAAGTTTTCAACCTTCCTGTAAATCGTACAAAGCAGATTTAAAATATGCAAAAAAAAATATACCGTGGATTTCAAAAACAAATATATGAAAATATATACTACTGTCATAATAAATTCAAAGGTCGGAAAAAATGTGATGGAACAAAAATGAAGACTCTATTGTTTGGTATACTGCATTCTGTGTGTTTAGTCCTTTGTTCGTGTGTGTGTGTGTGTGTGTGTGTGTGTGTGTGTGTGTGTGTGTGTGTGTGTGTGTGTGTGTGTGTGTGTGTGTGTGTGAGTGTGTGTGTGTGTGTGTGTGTGAGTGTGTGTGTGTGTGTGTGAGTGTGTGTGTGTGTGTGTGTGAGTGTGTGTGTGTGTGTGTGTGTGTGTGTGTGTGTGTGCGTGCGTGTGTGTGTGTGTGTGTGTGTGTGTGTGTGTGTTTGTGTGTGTGTGTGTGTTTGTGTGTGTGTGTGTGTGTGTGTGTGTTTCTGCAGCAATAACATATGAACCTCTTGATGGATTGTGATGACATTTGGCATGTTGAAAGGTGCCCTGAGGACGAAGGAGAAGGGCTTTTCTTGGCCCACTGCCGACTGACCTTGGTACTGCAACATAACTTTCGGCATTTGTATCTAATCTCCTAGACATGCAATAGTTTTTTTGTGTGTGTGTGTGGCAGATGGCTTTTAATGCCAGGGAGAAGTGGTGTAGGGTTGCCCCCTATCAGCTTGCTCTGGAACTACAGGAACGTTTCTGTTAAAACCCGATAGATGCCAGTAATGAAGCAATGGCCCAAAAATAGCCTGCACCACAGGAAAAGTAAGAGGGGTAAAGAAGCGGGGGAATTGCAATCATCACTTTAATTTGCAAGTGATCGCTCACAATGAAGTGCGGACAGAATAGCACCACAATACGCCCTCTTAGGCCTAGGTCCCAGTTCCAACCCCGGCCGGGTAGCTTTCCGAAACGAAAAATATGATAAGAAGGGCAACAAAACACATAGAATGTAACATTAGTCAGGGGCATAATTTGTGTATATTCCTTGGTAAGCATTTCTATTTTTCGTTTTCCGCAAACATTCTGGCCGGGCCCCCCTATGTAAAAAAAGCCACAAAATTTTCGGAAATGAGACCTAAGCCTTAGCCAGAATAAACAGGACTGCGTGCATTCAGAAATTCAGTCGTTCCAGCTATGCTAGAGGGGTTCAACAGGATTATCTTAGCTCTGTGGACGTTGCCTAGCTGCTAATAGCAGATTGCGAGTACAAGTATCAACAAAGACATCAACGCCCATTTACTGTGCCAGTGTCAGATATCGCTGTTGCCCAAAGTTCAAGTGGTATACCCTATCGTCGAGTTACATTGTCATCATAGTGTTAGTGCATGTGCGGTGCTTGTGCATGTGTCTGAATGTGTACGTAAATATGGGTGTGTTTGTGTTTATGTGCGTGTGGCCATGTATGTATATATATATATATGTGTGTGTGTGTGTGTGTGTGTGTGTGTGTTTGTGTGTGTGTGTGTGTGTGTGTGTGTGTGTGTGTGTGTGTGTGTGTGTGTGTGTGTGGAATGAAAACTAGAGCTAGACGTCATTCTAGATACTCCACAAAGAAAACTCCACAGAGGTTGTTTCCCTTCAGGTGGAGGTTAGTTTGGAGACGTCCCAGTTCATCAAGGAGGTTGCGCAGAACGCTACAGCGCTATGGGACTGGTCGGGCATGTCGTTCGACACCAAGAGGAAGTTCGACTCCATCACAAACATCGGAAGCGCCGCCTTGCAGAACCAAACTAAACTGGAGCGGGTATGTTCGTTTTAGTAAACCAGACTGAAAGCGTTATACAGCGATGAAAGATAACGTACAAGTAAACTAGATCCCATTCTTGAACATTCTAAGTTATATTTGTACAACACGTATGAATATTCTATACAGTAGCCGTTAGATCAACTTGCCTCAAAAGAACAATTTTGACATATACGTTTAATTATACGGCGGAGATTCCGACGTTCCAAACAATATCACTCTGAAGTTTTTTGATTATCGTCAAGTTAAGGACTGACCAGTTCAAATGAGGGGTATCGGCCTAAACCAGATCAAATCTTTTTTTTTTTTTACCAAATCAGACAGTCTACATCCAACCATGTTTCATCGATCTTCAGAGATTTATATTTTCTAAGAAAAGGTCTTCTGCAATTGTTAAAAGGGCTAGCTAGAATGATAGTACTGCATGTGTAACATATAAAAGGGGATCCTTGATGCATGCCTATATTAGTGACATTCGCCCTGTTCTTGACATAGCTCACGAACGTCCAGTCTGAGATGAGGCGAATCTACAGCACCGCGAAAGTTTGTGAAAACGTGGATGGACAGGAAAACTGTATGGTGTTCGAACCGGGTGAGTCTTACTTCATCAGAACCCAGTAAAATAGCACATGTTTGGAAACCAAAAGTTTGACCTTTTAGTAGGTTCAGGCGTACAATTCTAAGTACGCATGTGCAGCGATAGGTATTGTGGGTAATATGTCAAAGGTGAATGCCAAGCGACTTTTGAATATCAACCAAAAGTCGCCTGGACATCTGCCAAAAAGCAGTTACTCAAGCAACAGGATATGATTTTGGAAACGGTCAGAAATTTTTAGGGAGAGCCCACTACTATCGTCAGTGACACAAAAGAATGACACTGGCGAAAGGTAATGTATTCCTTCTGTAACATCTGACCGTTTCCAAAATCATATACAGTTGCTTGAGTAACTGCTTTGTGGTGCATTTTTTGGCGGACACTGTTGCGCAAATCGAGACAATAACCGAGAAAGTAACTATTTACAAGTTGCCCTTAAACTAATTTGTTCGCACATGCGTACATAAACCTCCTTATGCCGCTAGCAAACTCATGATTGAAGTCACGTGTTTTAACTGTGTTTTCGCGATATCTCGCTTAGATCTGACGCGAGAGTTGGCGACCGGACGTGACTATAACCGGCTGCAGTTCATCTGGGACGGATGGAGGGCGTCAGTTGGCCCTCAGCTCAGGTCGCTCTATCAGGAGTTCGTGGACCTTAGCAACGAAGCAGCAGTGGCCAATGGTGAGGAAAATCATGTTATAGAAAACCTGGCCCCTTGCAGTTTCATAAACGGCGATAGGGGGCCCCAAACTACACCAATAACTTTCTGTCTCAAGATCGTAGAGCTATTTACTTACTCCAAAAACACGATCACAGCGCATGTTCAACAATATTTCTTCTGTAGTTCATAGGTAAACGCCAGCAGGCCCAGTATCAAACTTGAACTTCGTTTTACCTTCTGCTAACAAATTACAAAATATTAGAAAGATCCAACAACAACTTCGCAAGCTCTGTTGGCAAGGAACACGGAAACATAGATAAACAGCACCAAAAATATAATCTTCTTGGCAAATGCACAAAAGAGGTCTTTTTTTTTTGTTTTTCCATTCGAACGTAATTCCTAGTAATCCCCAATCTTTTTCTTATACCAGGTTTTGATAACACCGGAGCTAGCTGGCGGTCCTGGTACGAGGTCGACACGTTCGAGCAGGATCTGGAAAACATCTACGAGGAGTTGAAACCGCTTTACCTGAACCTGCACGCCTATGTCAGGAGGAAGCTTAGCGAAACCTACGGCAACAGGGTCAGCCTTACAGACCCCATCCCTGCACATCTATTTGGTAAGTAGCCCTTGTTAAACTTGTCTTTATCAGGCTCCATATATAGGTGGGTTGTCGCAAACCTAAAGGCGAACTCTCTGCGGCACTGCGGGGTTCGTTCACTATGGCACTGTTTTGTTATTTTCGCGATTTGCAATGATTTAGATATTGCGTAATACGTAAAAGTATGACTTATTAAGACAACAAAACACACAAAACGGAAGAAAATTCGTTCTCTATCTCTGAAATTCGTTGAGTCATCTACAAACCCCGCAGTGCCTCACCGATACCTCATATGCAGTGAGGTCGCAAATAAAAACTGTACTCCTCGGCCGTCTAACTCCTCCGGCGTGTTTTTCGTCTTATTGGCCAATTTCTTCTATTTTTATCAGCGACCTGTGGAGCCTAGTAGAGGCTATTGTTAGGCTAACGTCACATTTTGAAACCAGGGCCCTGCCGGGCAGCTTTCGGTAACGAAAACTGTTTTGCACACTGGACGTAAAAGATACAGTCTTGTGCATAATTTGTACATATACCATGATAAGCACTATTTTTCGTTCCCCCAAACAGCCCGACCCTAAACTGAACAAAATTTGTTATGAAAATGGGTAAGTGTAGACCTACCTGTTTTGTTCTAACCTTAAACGTTTTTAGATTCGTCAAAACATCTTGAGGAAAACAAGGATTTTAAGTTAACACTTCAGTGCCTAATTTTATCTCTTATCTGTACAACTCAACTGTGTCGTCTGCTCTATAAGATACGTGGAGGGGGTAACGTGTGGTTACGTTTTGCTGGTATAAATTTAAATGTAACGACAACGTTTTTGTGTCTGTCAAGGTAACATGTGGTCCCAACAGTGGAACAACATCTTCGACCTGGTGGAGCCGTATCCCAACAAGCCTGGCGGCATTGACGTCACACCCAAGATGGTGGAACAGGTTAGTATATATTATATGATTTCAGGGAAAAGTTTGTCATCTGTCCGAAAGAAACAACGATTCCACCAGCTAGAGATACAGATCACGACCGAAGTCCATGTCGAATACTACTCTGACAGGATCTTCACCGGTGTAATCTATGATTCTGCCCTTAAAAATTCCTGAGGCCTTTACTAATCATTTTGATAGATAAGAATATCCATAAAGTAATAGGCACTTCACAGTTGGCATCTCTAGAATCGTCAATTCTAACATATTACAAACACATCCTTCGATTTATCAGTAATGTGATAGTCTTCTGTGCCTAAGACATATTTACCTTTAATGATTTTGCCGTTTCTTCTTCCTCTACATCTTTTTCGTCTCCAAACTAAGAATTGCAATCACATGGACCAGAGGACTGTCACCCTCGTTACTGTTACATAACATAGAACATTGTGTTGGAATATATAATGTAGCTAGTGGCAAGACATGGGCTGGTCATCGCATATACATATAAAGGTGGGGTCACACATGCGTATATATTTAATTCCGTATGAGGCGCGCATGGGAGTATTTACCTCCACCAGGCTCCACAGGTCGTTGGAAAAATATTAGAAATTGGACAAACGTAAACAGGTAACATGTCAGACGAGTTAGCTGGGTCGCTAACCATACTTCTCGGTCAGCTAACTCATCTGGCATGTTATGTATCTATTTTTGTCCAATTTGTACTATTTTTCCCGCGCCCTGTGGAGCCTGGTAGAGACTAAGAGCGTCATACGCACCTCAATCGGACTTGAATATATACGCATGTGTGACCCCACTTTAATATGTCTTGGTTGCACTCCGTGCGCCTTGTTACAGAATTACAACGCCACGCACATGTTCCGCGTGTCTGAGGAGTTCTTCACGTCCCTGGGCCTGGGCGCCATGCCTGACACGTTCTGGGAGAGGTCCATGATAGTTCGGCCAACGGACGGAAGGGACGTCGTCTGTTACGCTTCGGCTTGGGATTTCAGTAGGGACAGAGACTTCAGGTCACGTCTTATTTTCTTCAGTGTACTTTATTAGTTTATCCAAAATACACGCTTACTTTTTAACTATTCCTGACAATGAGAAATCAGTCCTACTATTAAAATCAAAGGACCCACACATTATAAAAGAAGTCGGTAAATTCGTCTTCCACTGCCTAAAGAGAAGAAGTCAAACCCAACAAAACCAGTATAATGTACACTTCAGTAGCACAGCATAGTCATAGAATGTAGTTCCTAGCACCTTTGTATTTTCCTTATTTTACATGTTGTTTTGTACCTTGCAATTAGCCCTTGGGCAAGAATTTGCAATAAACATATTATTATTATATGTTTTAGCGAGATGTTGGTCGGCCAAATGCTCACGTGCACGGTTCACAAGCGCGCTATATAAATGTTTTGAAAAACATTTTAACAAATGTTTGAAAAAAAAAATTGAAAAAAAAAATTCGGTTTACGGGGACTTCTATAATTAAGGGCCATAGGGTGACTGGCTTCGACGCGGAAAAATATAGTGGATAGTGTATAGGTTTTAAAAGTAGGACAAGCTACGTATCCTATGTATGGCATATATACATGCGTGCTAAAAAATATATGTATGGCATATATACATGCGTACTTGAATATGGCTATCGACACACTGATATGTCCCTGATCTCCTTGCTTTTATATTGATTCTAAATGTACCATTTGTCAGTTTACAAAATTCTTTTTTTAAACGTGTATAAATTGGTGTGTATATATAGTTTGTGTTCTTACATTTGTATGACCATGCGTTGCATATCTAAAGAAATTCAATCCAATTAAAAATTTGTAATTATTCTTTTTTTTGTAGGATCAAACAGTGTACTGATGTTACAATGGAGGATCTTCTGACTGTTCATCACGAGATGGGACACATACAGTACTACATACAATACGCCGATCAACCTCTCATTTACAGGTAACATGCTGGGTATAAAAATGCTAACAAGCGCTTCAATTTTTTTGCGACGCCCTTAGGCAGCAAGCCCAATAGTATCGTATTGCTGGAAATGCTGAATATTTAGAGTAAGTAGCATTTTCAAAGTGCATCCCAATGCTATGTTTTGGCATCATACAATTTATTGTCACATAAGAGTTATAAATTTAGTCGTTTTCATAACCAGTCTTAATTTGGTGTACGTCGTAAGTGGATTTGAATGGAGGGATGTTTAGACTAGGTTAAGTCGATTCCTGAAGTTCCAGCTGGCTAGACATTGTGTCCCAGAGAAGGGCTCTCTGTTCGACTTATCTCACTCGACTTGAATGTACAATGATCAACGCACTCCGGTTGGGGGCTAGCTGCTTAAAAAGTGATGGAAAGAGAGGGGCGGTCTCCACCTTCCAATACCATACCTTAATACAGTGGATGACACCCCACTTTTCCTACAGCTTCAGAAGGGGTATAGACTGGTTTAGGACTTTTTTTTACCTTTTTATAACCCATTTGTCTTTTCAGAGGTGGCGCCAATCCAGGGTTCCACGAGGCAGTAGGGGATGTGCTAGCCCTGTCTGTAGCCACACCCAAACATCTCAACCAGATAGGTCTGCTGGACGAAGTGACCGAGGATCCCGGTAAGTACAAATGTGTAATTATCTTTAACATTTTGAAAACAATCTTTATACTCACACACAGTAGTACAAGGTGAACCTACTGTTATAACAGTGCGTGCGAGTAGCATGACAAAAGACTACGGAGAAAACATTCTGCATTTTAAGGAAACTGTTGCCTTCCTAGTTTCGAATTGTTTCTTGTTAAGTTCGTGCATCATGAACTGTAACCACACACACTGTGGCCGCACACTGGACTTTTAAAGAGCTTCATACTTCATTGTCTTCCCTCCTCATAGCACCAGTGACAGGACTAGTCTACTTCTAAAATAGGGATGGAGGGTCAGTGGTAGTGGTTACAGTACATGGTTTACAATGGGTCATAACATTTACATAACTATCAATTTTGGGTATTATACGTTTGATTTTTTTCTAGATGCCGATATCAACTTCCTGATGGCCACAGCCCTGGAGAAGATTGCCTTCCTCCCGTTTGGTTATCTGATTGACCAGTGGCGCTGGCGAGTTTTTGATGGGTCTACCGGTCCAGACAACTACAATGCTGAATGGTGGAGACTCAGGTACATTTATACCTGTCTCAGTAAAAGATGTTAAACCAAAAAGTTACAGTTTGGAGTTAGATTTAAGACTAGAGTAGACACATTTTATGCTGTTCTACACTACGAACAAACCTGTATTAGCGGCCACCTTTGCATAGCGACGACCACCTCTATAGAGATACAAATCCAAATGTTCCACTGCAGCACCACAACAATTCGGTAGGGGGTCAAAAATCTAACGATTTTGAGGTCTCGGCAAGAAGAAGCCACATGCCAAATATCAGCACAACCTAATATACAGGCATTATGGTTCTTGAGTTAGAGCGTTTACAGACAACGAAAAACGCGCCAACTCAAACCCAAAACATAACCTTCTCTCATTCTGGCGAAGGTAACAGAAACCATTGCAAAAAATGCAGTCCAGTGGCATTATTTCTATAATACATGTCATACTAGACGTGAGAAGGGTTTTAGTTATTGTTTTCTGCCTAAACTAGCCCTCTAACATACGGAAGTAGACATCTATTGTTAGTGTTATATGTTTCAGCACCAAGGAGAGACCCATACCTCGTACAGCTATTACTGCCAGTCCCACCATTGTACCTTTTGTTACACCTCTGTATAGCCCATTGCACCTCCGTATCATCCATTTACACCTCCGTGACACCCTTTATGACTCCGTTACACCCTTCACACAATCGTTATGGCCCTTTGCAACGCCCGTTAAATCGCTGTAAAGCACATCTCACCCCCTTTGCACTCGACCCTCCGCCCCTGTTCTGCCCTTTAGATGTCTGTCTGACGTTACAGCACTCCGTGCCTGAAAGGAAAGTCGTCTTTTAGGTAGGGTGGTCACGTCAGTAAAGGATTACTAGTAATTGCTTTTTGTGTGTTTTCACATATTCTTTCTGTAGGACCAAGTACCAGGGGATAAAGCCACCCAGCACCAGAGACGAGACCCTGTTTGACCCCGGCTGCAAGTTCCACATCCCCAACAACACGCCTTACATCAGGTACAGTGTGAAACCTTTCCTGTAACGCTTCCCCTGTAAAAATGGGAGTTTAAGAAAAACCTAATATTTTGGCCGATGACGTCATACAATTAGCATAGTTTATTCACATTTGACTGTGAAAAATATTGGAAATAACATAACATTTTGTTTATATAAGAAAATAGCAGTTGTATATCAAATAAACTTAAAAAATGCATTGTTAGAAACGAAAATAGCGATTTTCATAAAAAAAATTGGCTATCAACAAACGGTGTATGGCAACTGGAAATAAAGGAAAATTTTCCAAACTTTTTGAAATTGTTGCCAACTAATACTAGTAGTCTGAATAGGGTTAAGAGATGTCTACCGACTGAGTATGCATAAAATGTGACTGCAATTTTAACTAATTGCCAATGAAACTTAAGCGTCAGACATATGTTATAAGTCACTGTTCCTCTTCACAGGTACTTCGTGAGTTTCGTGATCCAGTTCCAGTTCCACGAGGCTCTGTGTAGGGAGGCCGGCCACACAGGCCCTCTGCACACGTGCGACATCTACCGGTCTACGGCCGCGGGTGACAAGCTCAAGTAGGTGTCGATATTTCCCCCCTCCAATTAAAAAACAATTACTGATAATTACAAGTTAGAAATATAGCGAATCTTGTTTTAGACTGGACTGCATCGAAGAGCGCCGCCATGTACTGGGATTGTGACACCTTCTGTTTGCCATTTGGTTTCCAGTGTTGATATGGGCCAGAGCCGCCCGACAGACCCCGACGCTGCAGTACCATCATGGGTTACTTGTCGGCGCTTCAGTACTGTAGAGTTGCAGAATACAAATAAAAAGATATCTTTCTAACATAGATATTACTAAATAACAACGTGAAATGTTCACTTCTACAAACCATATGTTACCAACTTATTTTTCTCGGACATAAAATTGCACTAAAACGCATATCTTCCGCATTTCTTTATGACTAAAACGTATACTAGTATCTTTTCGCATTTTCCACAAATAATTTCGTTTTTGTGAATGTTACAGGGCGATGTTACAGATGGGCACGAGTAAACCCTGGCCAGAAGCTATGGAAGCCATCACAGGTCAAAGGTCGATGACCGCTAGTTCCCTCCTGAAGTACTTCCAACCCCTGACGGACTGGCTCAAACAGAAGAACTGGGAGAACAGAGAAAAACTCGGGTGGGACGCCGAGACTTGGGAGGATGCAAAGGACCCAGGTAAATGGATTTGCTGTATGGTTATAAATTGTTTACCAATAATAGAATTAAACATATATTTCAAAAGGTATGTGTAATCTTTGAAGTAATATATCAGGTTGGAAAATCACAAGATAACTTTTTTTACAACCAAAAGCAACGGCAGATGCTTCGGTGACTGTCTGTCACCTTCCGAAGTGCAATACTTTCATGTACTATTCCACACTGTAACTAGGTGTCGCTGTTAACAATGCGGTCCCAAATGTAAAGTGAGAAGTTAAAGGACGGTCATCGAAATGTCAGCTGTTGATTGTATATAGATCCCTGCAGTCAATACCCTCGTTATCCAGTATATCCAATGTTTTGGATAGCGTGTGCCTCTTTGGTTAACATTTAGATAGCGTTACTTACAATGTCAAAAGAGTATTATAATAATAGATTATCTATACAGTAGAAGCCAGTTAATCGCACAACGGATTAACGCACACTTCTGTTAACTGCACGGATTCCTAAAATCCCAAACCGATGCAGTCCAGCTGGATAAACTTCGCATTATTGCACCAGCCAGATAATTGCACCAAATACGCTGGACGGCTTCTACAGTATCAGAAAAATATCTTTACGAATTATATCTATAGAATTTCATTCGTATTGATATCACTTTAACTGTTTACATTCCTCTCTTTAAATTTTACAGCTGCCAGTTTTGCCTCGGCTGTCCAAGCAACCCTTCCCGTCATGCTCCTGGCGTTGATGGCGGCCATCTTCTTCCGGTGTTGAGCACCATTGACCACCTTACTTCCGTTCTTACAACGATGGATAAAAAATAGCAAAACAACATCAAGCTATAACTACCATTAACATCACTAGGGTCGTTTTATCCAGATTTTGTGAGATTTTGTGAGGTTATAAATTTATTATTGATGACCTTTAAGCAAAAAATTGTGTCTCGAAGTTAATATATATAATTGTAAATGTGTTTAGGTTAGATGCTATGCAGTACATTGACAAACATTGTGTAAAAGCACTCTCAACTGTCGAAATTATTTTAATCTTATTGCCATGACATGAATGCAAATAAAAGACAATCACACATCAACGTTATGAGTGAAAGTGATTTATTCGTGCTAAAGTAAGAATAGAATCTAAAAGGAGATGTGTCACTTTACCATTTAATATGTTGAAGCAAAATCTATACATGCAAATTTGCTGAAACACCATAGCCCCTGCTTTTAAATTTCAAAGATGTTATTGTCATGAGTTGATCAAGGTTTGACGATACATATAGTAATAGTAATAGTAATACTTTACAATGGTATTCTTATAGATAACATGTGTGTACTTCTCAACATATTTTTTGTGAGTACATTTTGCAATAAGGATGTCATCCGTGGGGGTGACGGCGAAACGTCTGGATTGGCGGCGAATCGGCTAACACGAGTACTTCACCTCTGTCCAAAATGGCGTATTATATTTTCACAGTTCGCCTAAATCGCCTAGATCTACGCTCTAAAACCTTTCTTTTGATCAACTTCAGTGGGTTTCTGTCTCTCGTCACAACCGTCTTCATCTGTGACGCAGTTTTGACGTCACTTCCGTCAGGAGCCGGTAAAACCTGTTGCTGGTTGTCGCGACGTGAAACAGTCCAATCCCAAGCCTCGACATCACTATCGGTACCTGAACGTTCAGCTTCATATTCAATCATGTCCCCACCCTGCCCCTTAACATCAGCGTTGTCTGGATTAGAACGTACAGGAGACATATCGCCGTCTTTAATGATTAGATCAGCTTCTTCAATGTATTCTGGAAGAGGGCTAGTGCAGGTGATTGTGGACCTGGAATCGTGCGTGTTCTCCGTTCTCATGATGGTTGTTGGCATCTCACGATGTAAGTTGTCATTCCACTCAGTTCGCCGTATCGGTAGGATCGTCTTCTCCATATCTGTACTCCTTGGTTCATTCGTTTGGGGGCTTGTGTTCTCGGATGGATGTGAAATGTGGGCACTCGTGGTTGGTTTATCTCGTGGTTTAGATGCTCTCGGGCGTGAATAGTCATCATGGTCACTTATGATGTCGACTTGGTCTACAACCACCATTGGAGGACGATTGTAATTCAACGAGTGCACTGTATAATCTTTATTAGTCTCCATCCTTTGCTTTCTATCTGCACTCCTTTGTACTTCTTCATGAATGATGTGCTCGCTGTACTCGCCAGGACGGACGGATAACAGAGACTGAGATGGATCCTGTATTCCTCCGCGCCATGAAGGATTGTCTAGAGATGATGACCGCCTCTTATTCCTGCCATTTTGCTCAAACATAGACTCGCGCCTTGATTTCCGTCTATTGCTATAATTATGACCTGTTGGTTGCTGAGCGCGGTTTCTCGAAACCTGTTCTCGCGAGAGTCTGCGTCCAGACGAGACAACCTGTTCTTGCGAGAGTCTGCGTCCCGAGGAGATAGCCTGTTCTCGCGAGTGTCGGCGTCCCGACGAGACAGTCTGATCTCGCGAGAGTCTGCGTCCCGAAGAGAAGGCCTGATCTCGCGAGAAGCTGCGCCCCACCGGGACAGCCTGTTCTCGCGAGAGCCTGCGTCCCAACGAGACAACCTGTTCTCGCGAGAGTCTGCGTCCTGACGAGATAGCCTGATCCCGCGAAAGTCTGCGTCCCGACGAGACAGCCTGTTCTCGCGAGAGTCTGCGTCCCGACGAGACTGGTATACGATTGGGGGTCTGATGAGAACCCCTTCTGGCAGGGGCAGGAGAGACTGTGATCTTTGTTACTATTGGTTGCTGGGATATGTCGTCAGCCAGCTCGGTTGCTGCATCGTCCACGTTGATGGTCGGTATGCTGGTCCGCTTAACCCTACGGGTGGGCACTTTCTTTTTTCGACACGACAACTCGGTGGCAGCTAAGATGTGAATCAATGTAGAGAACCTGTATAGAAAGAATAGAAAATAACAGAGGAAACCGTGAAATTAGTGTTTTATCTAAACATTCGTCTTAATTTTCAAGTACTTCTCTGAATAATAACCCAGAGACAAAGAAAAGACGTCGCCAATGTTATACAGTCTAGATCTGTACAGAGCTGATTGAGCTTAGTCCCTGCTGAAAGGTTTCCTAACTCGAGAGATCCATTTCTTTTCCCAATTACCAATAGGAGCTCAGGATTGTTGATCACAAGGAAAATCCATCCAATTGGAGCTCAGGATTTCTTGTCCCTATGAGATTTCTTGTCCCTTGTCCCTAAATCCACGCAATTCATGCAACAGACAACTCCTAGTCTTACAATAAGTAGGTCAACGTTGTCTTTTTGGGCCTGACCTGGCACCGGATTTAATTCGGATTTTAAATGAACCAGGTGCCCGCTTTCAAATAGGTGCCTCGACCTACCCTTAGGGAACACCAAGGGTACCCTGGTATTCGGCAGTCCACCGGGACAAATTTGTGGCTTCGTAGCCCGGCCGGGTCTACATCCCTGACGACCACCGGAGAAATTGGGACCTAAGCCTTGGAGGTGGTGGTTGCCAAGCTCCTGACCATGGTACCTGACTAATGGAAATGCTGTTGTTAACTAGAAGCGTGGTTTAGTCAAACTAAAAAAGGTCGTGCCTACCTGTGGAATACCATGGACACAAACTGGATGACCAGGACTACGATGAAGAAAACCAGGAAGGCCAATCCTAGCGCTTCAACCTAAACACCAGAAAAAGAAAGATCATGTTAGCCAAAGCAAGAGAATCAATTAACCACTGTGATAGCTTTTCTACATTCTTTTAAATTGTAAGTTATAACCAGGTAAATATAATAGTATACTAAAATGCTACTCAGGCCCGTGACACCTGTGGGTTCTCCAGTTGAGCTGGTTTATTTTATATCATCAATAAGAAATACACATGCACAGATATAACTGATCGATCATCCATAATGACCTTGAGATTGGTTCCATCTGGCAGTTGATACGGGATGTACAGGTCTTTAGTGTTGATTTGTAGTACAAATGTCACGATCATCCAAAGGGCGTTCAGCATGAAGAACCCAAACGTTACTCTGAAAAATAGGAAGGGGTCTTACTACAGGTAGAAAGATAACATTTGCAAGCAAATGCGTAACGTTTACCCTCAGATGCATGCCCTAATAAATTAGAGCTCTGTTAAATCGTACTCAAACATATTCATATATGTGGTGACCAGCCCCTCCAGCTCTGTCCTGCCACTTTCAGGTAACCATGGTGGCAGCCGTCTGGTACGGGTCATTGACCTTATTAGTTTGGAACAGAGAAGAAGAGGAAGAAGAAACGGAGCAAAAACATAGTAATTATGTTTCCCCTTTCCTGAAGGTAAAGTTAATAAAAGAAAAGATACGTTGAATAACATAATGGCATTAACGTTTATCGTTATATCTACATGTGCAACTATATATATATAGATACATTTACATGTATATTATTACCATAAACACGTTTTAAAAGTTACGCATCTCGTGCCGCATCTCACTAATATCGCAAAGTGGCACCAACCGGGCGCAGTTTGTCACCTGGAATAGCAACTTCTTTTCTTAAAGTGGTAAAAAAATGTTCGGAGCAATTACTACGGATCTCTTTTTGGTGGATTTGCAGTCATTGTAATCTTTTACCTGTCTTCTATATGATCGAAGACGACTTAGTATTTCTTACCAGTATCTCAAGAATCTATCTGAATACTTACTTGTTTCTTAGAGACTTAAGTTCCCCTGCAATCCTCTCTTGGTCTTGTTTATCCTCTTCTAGAGGATGTAGATACTTAGCGATGAGGCTTTTCCAGAATTTAGTTTCGCCTTCGTCCAGATTTTGGACCGGACAGCTGGCGAAGACGTCCTCCATCAGCCAGTAGTCTTGGTCGATTTCAGGCTCCTCGTCCGCTAGGGGGCGTTCTTGAGCAAGACATGAAAGTCACCATAAATACTCTATGAAACGGAACAGAGATGGGCGATATCGACTTTTCACAACCTTTGACCAATTGCTGACGTCACATCTGCATGAAGTCATGTGTCCTGAGAGGCGGGGAGGCGAGTGCAATGAACGTTCAACAACTTTTGACCAATTGCTGACGTCATGGGTTCAGATTGGAGTAGGGTGATATTGTCGACTTCAAACAACATTTGACCTATTGCTGACGTCGCACAAATTTTCTCACGTGTCTAGAGTGATCGGGTCGCACATCCGAAGAGAACTGAGTTATTCAGTAAAACATCCAGTGATTGGGCTGTAAATTCATTCTTTTTGAATTTTCAAATTTTGCGAACCCTTTTTATTCTTCACAACACTATACCATACAACATCCAGGTTCATGTATTTACAATAGTTTAACTTGTAAATCATCATAGCTTGTTTTTAGCTTTCGTACCTTCCTCTTTAAGGAGTTCTTCTTGAAAGATGTCATCCATCATTAGTTCTTCTTCCAAATCAGAGGACAAGTCGTGGTCCCCCGAGAAGCTGACCCGTCGGGCGGACCTCCTGATCGCCGCCCGGCTGACGCTCAGTCTACTGACGGTCCTGCTGGCTGCACGGCTGTACACCTTGTCTAGCGCCTCCACCAACGGCAGGTAGTCATCCTGGCGCTTAGCTCTAGGGCACATCTCACACCTAGGGGTAGGACACGAGGGGAGGGATGGAGGGTAGTTAGTTGAATTGGGCACCTCTATATACCGTGCAAAATTGTGTCCGGCGTTTGCAAAGACTCTGTGGCACACAAAAGTCGCAGTTCAATGTGACAAAGTACTAGTGACACACACACAGACACAAAAACAACTATCGAACTGGTTTCACTTCTGCAAGTACATCAACCCGTCCTAACGACATTTTTTGTCAATTTCGCACTTACTTAGCGTATTCTTGTTTATCAGTCTTATTGTTTAAAAATCAAACGTTGAAAGGTAATGAGCATTCATTAAATTTATGATGTGGCCTAAGAACGAAGACATCACACTTTTAGGTTGGACTTGAGACCGAAACAAGACAATGCAAACGAAAGTAAGAAGGCCTGAAATCGGGTTTGATATTCAAATTTATGGATATAACGAAATATCGTCTTACTTGAACAAGTTGCCGCAACCACACAGATAACCAGATTCATCATCTTCTCCTCCGCCTTTAAACAGCTGCATGAACCGTTCTTTTGCTGTCTTCGGCTGTGGTCCGCTGGCCGCTTTCTTCGTACCGCCTTTCTTCTTTACCTGGAGACCTCATAGATTACTTTATGTTGTTGACCTTTCAGATAGTAAATAGCCTTAAAATAAACATTTGAAAATGCCATTTTCATGATTTGGCATGCAAGATGGAACAAAAAAGCTCTTAATATGCATTAATGACTACTTAGAGTAATTTTGTGGTGTAGCGATGATTTACCATGTCTGTCTACAACTTTGGATCAGAGCCAAACCAATTGTCAAAGTATTCTATTACACCATCTTCACTAGTCTACTAGTCATTACTTGTCTGTGTGACGCTAACTACCCTTTTAGATAGCCCCCGCCAGCCATAACACCCCCCTCCCCAAATTCCTCGAGGGGGTCGGTTGGGTGTTGAGTGAGCCGCTATAAGCGCGATTTAATCAAATCAAGATACATATTAACATCCTATCGAGACAATAACAACCAAATAAACAAACGATTACAATATTTCAGTTTTAACGATAGTTAACCGTAGCCTCCTGTAGCAGTCTTCGAACGGGGCTGTTTTTGTCGGGTTGGGGGGCAGTTCGCGATTTTGACTGTGGCAGCGAATTTTGGCCCGGTTCCACAGTAAATTCCCCTCCTCGGCAAAGTGCCTTTCCCGGCATAAGAGAACATAGCCAACGTTAAAAATCGCGAACTGCATACCCCCCCCCCCCCCAAAAAAAACCCAGCCTCTTTCGGAGACTACTACGGGAGGCTAGGTTAAAGGTGGACTCTCACTGTGCTTGCGGCACCGGTGCGGTACTGCTGGGTTCTTAAATCACTCAACGAATTTCAGAGATAAAGAACGAATTTTCTTCCGTTTTGTGTATTTGTTGTCTTCTAAGTCATACTTTTACGTATTTCGCAAGATCTGAAAAATCGCGAAAATAACACAACAGTGTCGCAGTTCACGAACCCCGCAGAGCCGCACCGGTGCCACAAGTGCAGTGCGAGTCCACCTTTAACCGGTTAAATTGTCGATATAGGTTATTACGCACCTCCCGGGTTCCCCAGCTGACGATGTTCATGTTACACAGAGAGTAGATGATGAGGAGTAGATATCCTGACGGCACACACAGGAGATACAGGGCACCGCACGCGATGTTCCAAAACTCCTAAGGAAACGACAAAAATCAATCATCGTCAAAGATAAATATGAAATCGGAACGATGGACGAAAAATTATTTTATTTGGCAAGAATCCCCACCCAATTTGAAACTGGTTGAAACATGCACCACACAGAAAAATATGACAGTTTTGTCGCCAACAATTATTTCTGTATCCAACAAGTGACACTAGTGTAGTAAAGGTGACACTAATACAGTGTGGTAGTTTGGCACCGCTTTACCAAGATTGCTGCTACACTCATGGCTTCCAAAGAGGTGCCACTTTTACAACTATCAAACTGGTTTTACTTCTGGAACTACAGTTATTTCTATCTCGCTAGTGTCACTTCTAAAACTATATTCATGACTTTCATAGTGGTGACACCTTTTCAACTATCCAATCAGTGTCACTTCTACAACAACAGTTTTGACTACCTCTCTCGTGTCACCTCTGTGTTCAAGTATACATGTAATGATTTAGCCACAAGACACAAAAAAATTCTTATTTTGGTACTTTCTCGTCATGTTGAGCATTTACGAGGAAAAAAAAACTTGTTTTTCTGAAATCACGAGAAAATTAATGAGCGTGCTAATCACATCCATAAGATGTGCCTGCTGCATGTGACCTAATATGAGGCAATTGTTAAGTCTGATGGAGATCGGAATAAATAAACAAACAAAGAAATGTGTTTACCTGTGGATGTATGATGGCGGCAGTCAGAAAAAGACCGCACATGAGAAACGTGAAGATAGCCACGGGACTGAGAGGACCCTCCACTGTGATCTGGCCTGCAATACCGACCACAACCGCCATCATCACACAGGCGTACATGGCGCTCATGATGGCTGCAACGTTGATCTGTTAAAAGGTTAAAAGAATACACAAATATACATCTGGTTGTTCACACATAATATACACGACCAAACAAAGGCAATATAGGTATAATATATATTTGATATACGTATAGCCATATAGAACTTTTACTGTTAATATAATTCAATATGGCTTCATAACTTGCGCCATTTACGCTCACTTGCTCCATTTTGTTAACTACGATTTATTTAAATCGTAATTTCAGGAGACAAATTTCGCCCATCTGCAATGTTCTGTGTAGACTATCCATTACCAAAAATGTTGTATCTTAATGTCGGTATAATTCAGTAATAGCAAAGGACCAAGCAAAATGTTTGACGAGTTTTACTTTAGAAAAATTCAAGCTACAGTAACAAATAATCAAAAACATTTTGACAATCCATGGGAGAATGAAGAATGCAACAGAGGAAACATTAAAATTAACGATTTGCTACCAGGTATGTTTTGCATCCATATTGCCTTTTCATAATCAAATCTTGCTCTAATCTTCGTTACCTGAGTGTCAGGTTTGACGATGAAGCAGAGTATGATAAATCCGATAGGGGGCGCCACTGACACGGCCATGGCTGTAACGTTGTCCCATTTGAAGGCGTACGTCAGCGCACCGGCGATCATCATACACACGGTAGCAGGACCCAGCACCGACGATATCATCATGGCCATCTGTTGAGATAAACAATATTTCATTTAAGGGGATTTCTGGTTAGGGCCTGGGCATATTGTAAAAAACACTGACAACTTTACATTCCTCATGCAATTAGACAAACCATGTATTCTAAACATTTACAACTGTCTTATAGCCCTTGTAGTCTCAGTCATGTAAAAGCTCCTTGATTAAACCCTACACAAATTGTACTAAGAAATTAAGAATCACTGGTTGTATTCTATTCACCTTGACCTGTACTTGTTAGAAAGCGAAAATGTAAAATAAAGGTCTTCATTCATTATAAAGGTTTATTGACATGACAAAAATACAGTAACTTTCATCTTTAGATTACAAAATAGGGATACAGAGCAATTGTTAAAACTCTCCTCATTAAACAATATAGGATAACAAAAAACATGATACAATCATACAAACACATCGTTGCCTTTCATATTTCAAGTGTTTCAAACTTTATTTTGCTCATTGAACACAAAGATAAAAAGATAGTGTACTACTTTTTCCCTTTTTTAAAGCACTCTAAATCATTAAAATATTAAAGCAACAATACCTGATAGATGATGTATAAGTTAGAGATGCTGCTGTTCACTTTTGCTGTCCTCCGACCATCCAGTAGAAGGTCCATGACGTTTGCCATAGTAGAGGGACCCCAGCGACGCCTCTGGTTAAAGAACTCCTATGGAGGCAACATATCATTCTTAGATGAATATTTTATTTGTTATAATGAATACATAACACATTTGTATCTGTTCTTTTCCAACAATTCTGAAAAACTTTCACAGCAAATAAAGAACAGGAAATTTGTGTTCTTCTTAGATGCCCTAATATTGGGTACATTCATGTAACGCTTTATCCGCGGGGTAACCTATATCCACTACCATAGCCGTTATTCTAAAAAAAAGGATATCAAGTCGGAGCAATGTTCTGAAAATAGCTAAAAAGCATTTTGAAAAAAATTGAAAATTAAAACCACCGTCTGTTTATTTGATATCGGTAAAAAGCACCTAGTAACCTGTTTTTGAATAAACAGCGGATATAGGTCACCCATGGATAAAGGTGAGTATGTAAGTAGTCTAGAAAAGAGAAACAGTTACCTTGAACCCCTCTGGTGCGTATGTAAATGCGTCAGAGGCAGCAGAATACTCCACTCGCCAACCCTGCTGTAACATCAACGTACACAGCCACCTGTCTTCTCCTGTGGACAGTAAAGATAACTTTTTATACACTGACCCTTTTCCCTTGGAAAGACTTATAAAAGAATCTAGTCTAGTAAAATAGTCCAGTAAAAAAATCACAGCTCTTATATTAGTGGCAAATGTGCAGATGCTGGCACACCAGTTGGCGCACCAAATCTGTAGGTGTTTTGGTACCCTTTTTGACAGGTTGGCCGTGAGGCTCAGTGGGAGTCACTCCACCGTTATGGTGGGTTTATCAGTGTCTTCCCCAAGGGCACATGTACAGGGTCGGGGCATGGCGAGTATCGAACGCGGGACCTCCTTATTCCGACTCCAACACTCTAGCCATTGCGCCACATAGTAGTAAAATAGTCTAGTTCACTTTTATCCGCGGACTAACCTATATCCGTCATTCTTTCAAAAACAATATTGAGAAATTTAGGGATATCAAGTCAACGGACGGTTGTTTCAAATTTGCAACATTTTCAAAATATTGTGGCTAATCTAAAACATTACGCCGTCCGTCGACTTAAATATCCATAAATATTCTGTTTAAAACGGATATAGGATACCCTGTGATCTGTGGATAAAGGTAAAATTGTGTTAACGACTTTATCTGTGTTTGCTTACTGTGTTTTTGTTAACGTTGTCAAACTTTTGCAATATCTACAGTTCAATAGCTGGAAATGGTGTAGCATTTATTTATACAATCTCTCGCTGGATGGGATTAATGACCCCTCCCCGGTGGCAATTTCAGGGCCGACCGCTAGGAGCGCGATTTTAGTCAGGCTAGAATTTGTGTACTTTGTTTTTTTTCTAAAGATGCACGTCGACCACACATAACGTTAAAAAGTCTCCAAGCAGACCCTACGGTGCCTTAGAAATAGTATCAAAGCTGGCCAGGGACTTAGTATAGCGGCACCAGGTGCCCGTTTGACTCCCTTTGGCCGGCTATACTCCTTTGCCAGCTTTGATACTATCTCTTTAGGCACCGCAGGGTCTGCTGATAGAAAGAGACAAATACTGTCAGGACTGTCCGGGACTACTTTTTTGCCAGATGAATGACAGAACATAAACATACTGGAAAAACGTAAGTATGTATTGTAAATCAGCGGTAATAAACCAGACTTACGATGTATGTAATACATTTGTGTATGTATATATATATATATATATATATATATATATATATATATATATATATATATATATATATATATACGTACCTTGATCATACTGCACGAAGTGTTTGGCTTCAGTTGGCTTGGTGGTGTACTTGTGCATGACGTTATCATCCATGATGGCAGTGGCACGGAAAAGGCTGAAACATCCGGGACTGCACAGGACGCACCCCAGCACGTGCTCGGCAGTCTTCTGGAACCAGTGTCCAATGGCGTACTCAAACATCTGGTACCAAATCAGTGGTCCTGAAATATTAGAAAGATGATCACCAATGTCTGATCAGACACCACTACCAAAAGACCTGTTGCATTTCTAAAGAAACTCGCTATGGGGCATTATTCTACCATCATTTACTCTCTGCCCCAAGAGCTATATACTAGTCAAAGATAATGACTGTGCATAAACCGGACAGCATATCCAAAACACGAGATATCAATTACGGAAGTTGTACTGTATAATCGTAGAAAGTCGCTAGGAGTCCCAAAAAATCCAAGACGTGTAGTTTCTTCATCTTGCCAACACGTACCAACATGTTAAATATCACAAAGATCCATCCACAACTTCTCGACTTATGCTGTTTATAAACAAACATACAAACATACAAACAAACAAACACGCACGCAGACGAAAACATAACCTTCTTGACAAAGGAAAATGCCCTACTTTTTATAATTATTTCTTCAGAGAATGTAGCTGGCAGACACTTCACCTGAACCGATGGGATGTATCCTTCCGCACGCCGCGCCAACCTGCGGGTTCCTCCTCATTAAGTCGACCAATAGCTGCACGGCAGACGGTTGAAAGTCTACGTCACCGTCAAGTGCCAGGATGTAGGTGTTGTCGCACCGGAGTTTGTACAGGGTCTCCAGCCGGAGTTTTATCAAGGGGTCCCTCTCTGCCTTTATGCGGGACGTCCACTGATGTTTTAGCGACCAACCAAGGAGATGATACATATACATAACCTGTGTATGAAGTCATAAAAGCCGTTACTAATTATGCAGCCAATGCATTTTATGACAGACATTAATAGATCATATCTAGCATAAGAATGAATAATCATTAAACCTATTATACACCATGCATGGATAAATATCACTGAACTCATTACAGACTACAAAGGATTGACAAAAAATCTTACAATGATAAAGTGAACAAAGCATGTATAGAGGTTTACTGAATAGTCCGTTAACTTGCACGTCATACAATGAATATATGTCACAGGGTACATTTGAAGTTGGCATAAAGATATGTGGCTTTCTTGCGCATGAGTTTCTTTGGTCTTGAGTGACTGTCAAAGCATAGCAGACAATTCGGCATTGTTCTGTTCGACTGCATTGTCATTGTATTTTGTCGTTTCTAAATACTTTTGGACACCAATAGCAACAGCAAGCAAACAAAAAGACATTTCGTTAGCTAGTAGAATGTGCCCCAGAACATTACATACTTGATTTTACCAAAGTTTTAAAGTGAATTTACGGATATCAATGTTCAACTAAAAACATAGTTTTAAAATGAGACATTTTCCTAATTTGGTCGTTGATTCTTTAGACTTATGAAGTGGGCGCGAGAAGGCGTACGCCGACAGAATTATTTTGTTTTCGAAATATTTTGTAGCGTGGAGCCTAAACTCAAACGTTTTTGGTATTCCTGAAGTGCACCCTACTATATTTTTACAGTGTAGAAGCCAGTTATATTGTGGCCCTTAACTATATAAATCACTATAGGCCGAAAACTTTGTTTCTGCTACCATAACTGTAATAATGGCAACAGGACCTCTAGCTCGACATTTTTTCCGTCAGCCAATTCCCATTGTCGCGAAAACACTATTCCAGGAGTTAGAGAGACTGAACTGAGACCTTGAAAAACAGGTTTTAATGAGATTATCGTATGCAAAAGGCCGCTGACACACATTGTCAACAATCATAACAATAGCAAAACAAACAGTGTGGCTTCTACGGCCGTGGACGGCGTCCCAAGCAGCCTGTAGCTTCCACCAAGGAGCTTTAATCAGATTTTTGTCCGTCAAAGTTGACTGATTGGTTTTAAAATGTTTCCGTCACACGCAGCAAATTTCCGTCAATTGACGGAAAAACGGACGCTGGGTAGAGCCCTGAATGGCAATAACAAAATTATACCTGACTCCACCGTTTCCGGTGACGTATCCGCATCTTGTCCTTGAGATGAGCCACCATCTTGTGTCCTCCCGGCAGCCTCCACACCAGCCTGCCTCCGTATGGTGTAGGGGTCAGGGTGGGGTCAAGGACGTGCACCTGGTCATCTCTGTCTCGCACAGCGCTAGGGTAGAAATGTTGAAATCATGAATAATTCGTTTTTCCGGTAAAATTGGTCATATAAGCAGTATCTTTTCGGTCAAAGTACATGTTCACAGCTAAGCGTAATGCTAGATCATATGTAGGACATGTGCAGCTCATAAGTATAAAGACTGTGATACAACACTGGTTTATTTTGATACCATATATGCTAAATAAATAATGATAAATATATATAGTACGATGAATAGATTAACAATGTAACGCAGTTTCAACACATTGATGAATTGATGCTTCTGAAAAACAAAACTGGCTTTAGTCACATTGTTTAAGTATGAATGTATATTATGAAACATACGTGATAATATACCTTGGAAAAGTTTACAATATATATATATATATATATATATATATAATACAATAACAACTAGTCGTACCGGTATTTTCTACACAGAATGACCAATAAAGCTGTATTGGAAAAGAGCGAAATACGCGAACTTAAAAATCTCGCGAACTTAAATGAACTTACAGTAATGCCAATAGAAATAGAGAAGACAATAAGATTATAAACAAAAAATTAAAGCTGTTGTCGCAGACTTTCCTTTATAATTTCCACAGTACCTTGCCAATCTCCGTTAAAAACAACTGCCAATCTCCGTTAAAATCCCGGCCACTACTCATCTCCGCGACCCAACCTCTGCTTGGAGAATAATTTCCACCCAGCTGTTTGTTTGTTATGGATCTACATGTATACGCTTATCATTATACTAAGATTATTCGTCTGCAAAACGTACTTGGCCGCTGTAGGGACCAGTTTACACAACTGTCGGACGAAATCATTTACAACGAGTTTCCCGTCATCCCTCAGGTCCATTGCGTCATCAAAGAGGATGTGGGTCTCGCACCGGTAGTTGTCGCGTTGAGTGTCGGGAACGCTGGTTTGACTTGCTTGGTCCAAATCCATTCTGTAGTGGACAAAAAATCCACTAGAATGGCAACATTTGCAAGCAAATACATAATGTTTACCTTTACATTTGTCAAATATCCCTACAAACTTGTTCTTAGGTCACAGCAAGTAAAGTTTATGGATGACATCAGCGCGCGCATTAATTTTCGGCTGATTTGAAAATAAAAAAACAAGAAAATCAACATGCCGCAAATTGACAAATATGTCATGAATGTCTTGCAATTGTTTGTGTTTTATGGCATATGTAGACAGTTTATAAGGTGTTCAATCGCATATGAATATCCAGTATACTTGCTACTCGTGATAGTATGACAAACTTTTTTCAGGATTTGTTGGTATGACAATGATGGTAGGACAAGCTCTTTCCACAATCGTTCTTGACTTCTAGTTATTGATGAATGGAAATGGATACACGACTACAAGGACAGGTAATGATGTTGAATACAGGAATAAAAGATCTGTTGCTTGTGATATCATGTTTTGTCACCTCGATAATTGTTTTGTAAGGTTTATTATCTCAAAATTTGAATATGTAGGAATCTTGTTATTTTTGGCCCGCCTTGTTTTTTTCCCGCGCTATCTCACTAAATTTGGAGTCTCTGGAGGATGTCATCCATAAAATTTACTTGCTGTGGCCTTACTCAAAGACACTCATATACTAGTATATATATATGGTGACCGCTGGCACCTGTCCTGCCACTTGCTACATAATGTAATCGTACAAGAATAGTATGTCTACTTCTTTACCAGTAACCAAGGTGACAGCCGTCTGGTCCAGGTCATTGAACTTATTTGTTTGGGACGGAAGAATATAAGAAAGACAAAACGTAGCAAAAACAATAAATTCCATTTCCGTGGAGGTAATATTACTACAAAGATTTAAAGCAACGGTAACAAATGCTACCAAGTGCTATATTGAGATGTTTTCAGTCACTGCATTCTGCATCTATAGTCTTTGGAATTAGAAAGTCCTATAGCTGCATTCAGTCAAATTTGTTGATGAACAAAACAGGATCGGAAAAATACCCTTCAAATGATGCAATGTCGTTGATCAGTGAACATTAGAATCTCATACTTAAGTATGAGTGTGTATCTTAAGAAAGACTTACCTGCAAATAGATTTCAATATCTGGACCATCTCCTCTTCTGTCTCGTGCCACATCGTTGCGCACAGGTAGATGAGAGAGTTGACAGGTGCAGCCACCACGTCTGTTACGATCTTGGTGACGTTACTTCCGGTCCTAGCCTCGTTTTCGTCCTTTGATTTCCGGTTAAGCATTAGACACTGCTCAACTAATCCCCCACAATACATCGGGCGAACGAAAAGTTTGCTGGTAGGAGCAAAGCGATGACTTGAACGGAACCAAATATGTGACGATATCCAAAGTTGCGAGAGCCACCATAAAACGATTCCAATAGTGATTTCCCGCCAACTTTGCTTCAAATCTACGTCACACTCCCAAATGTTTAGGCTGTTGAATCTAAAAACATTCCCCCATTGGCAGTCTATGACAAACATTACAATTGTGGCGGGGGTGGCGAGGCAGAGTGGAAGAGCAAACCCCACTCTGTGGACGCATGTCATGCATGCCAAACGGGAGAACAAAAAGCATGTCGCAGATGTCACAAGTTGGACAAAGAAAAGCAGAGATATTTGGACAAAATAATTTTCCTCCTTCCATTCAAGCTTCACCGGTTCAAAGATGTTGTAAAGTTTAATATCTTCCGATGCCGCAAGAATCAGAAATGTAAACAAAGCAATGATCAACACGTTGGTAATTCCTGCATAGATGTAAGTCTTACACCTCACTTCAGAAAGCCCAACTTTCAGCTTATAAAGGGGAACTTCAAAAAAGAATGGAAAGACTATGTCTGCACCTGCGAATGTCTCCCACCAACGAAAGGATATAAGAAACAATGACAACGTTATTTCCCATGTTGGACCGTTGTAACCGAATGGTTGGGCAGGGAATAAACATAGTGCGCTAGTCTGCATAAGCCAAGATATTACGTCAAGAAACAACATGATTTCCCTGCGACCTGACTTCATGTCCTTGCGAACGATGGTCGTATGGATTTTCAAGATGGCGGGCACGAAACAGACCCCGTTCATCAGGAGTAGGGAGAAGATGAAGTTTGATCTTGGGAGAACACGGAGGACAAAGAGGCAGATCCCGGATGTAGAGAGAGCTTCGATGAGACAAACCTGTCGTAAAAAAAGTAGAAGATGCGGCATAGCAAACATAAACAAAAACAACACACACAAACAAAAACAGATTTTTCAACTCAAATAAAGGAACTCATCATAAGTTTTCGGTCAAACTCGTTGACCTTCTTCAGATGTACAATTCGCTTTACTGACGTTCCGGAAGTCGGAAGATGACGTCAGCAGCGAATCGAAAATTCATGGTGAGTTCCTTTATTTGTGTTGGTATAAAGCTTCAACTATTAATACTATGAGTTCTACCAATAGATGAACTTTCATACAAACAGATTTTGATTGTGTCAGCAATGCCCTCTTTCACAAGAAAAGGCTTACGAAAGTAACGTTACGTATCTAAGGTGTAAAATTTTCTGTCTTACCTTCCAGAGAACCCCCAAAGAGGGACCCTTCATTTTGCTGAACGTGATCCGAATGATGTTACGCAATACCGTCATGACTTCTGGCACTAGAATAGTTCCCATCAACATCAGCATATACTTTGCTCTCTCAGCTTTTCCAGAATCATTTGTAGTTTCTTCTACATTGGGGCTTGCCGTTGTCGTGAGAATTGTGACGTTCAAGCAAGTCAAGTTCTTACACAGCAGTGCCGTACTGTTCCCGTCATGCACAGCTGTATCGTTCCCGTGATGCATTGTGTTGGACGCGAGGATGATAAGCGCCATCTTGCTGCCGATGGCGGAGCCCAACACGGCGTGAAAGAATAGGACGTAGGACAACACTTTTGCGACGACAATAGCCATTCTAAGGTAGGAGTTCTTGGAGGAATGTGGGTTGTCCGCAGGACGGGTGATGAAGGTGTCCCAATCCTCCTCAAAGCTGTAGAAGCAAGGGTTCAAATGAATTAATCCAGGACTAAAATCGAAACAAAGTTGGACTTACAATATCCTGACTAAATCACACTTCTAGCAGCCCTTCCACTGGTCAGTGCCTTAAACTGTTAAAGGCTTGACAGCCAACACCTCTAAGGCTTAGGTCACAATTGCACCGATTCCCACAGGGGATGTACCCCCTATCGGGCCTCCGAAGCCTCAAACTTGCCGAATACGGGAGAGGGCACCCCTCGGTGTACCCCACGGGCAGGTCACGGCGTCTTTTTGTTACCAGGTCCCGGGCCGAATTTAACTCCAACTTAAAATGAACCAGGGGCCGTTCGTATTCAAATGTATCACTGGGGGCGCAGGGTATCCCGTGGGGTCACGTTTAGGGCACGTTCAAAAGTGCCCCAAACTGTCCCTTTTTTCCAATAGGAGACCTAATAGTCAGGAGAATTGCTGATGAGTTTATCTTGTTGCCTTAATGCCATATGCATATGTGCTTACATGGACCAATTAATGCCAGACTGACAACTGTCTGCTATTATGGATTTGGGGATGTGGTGACTAGATTTTATAGTGACAGTAGATCCTGATCTGCTATTGGTCATAGTATAGTTTCATAGTATTAAAGAATCCTTAACTTTGCTCCTATTGGTGACTCCAAAAAGGGAATAGTTCTATCAAGTTAGAGGTGCATGGTCGCAAGCTCTCAAGGGGAGAAACCCATAGGCCTCGACATCCATAGATTGTGTGCGGAAGCTAGATTTACAAAAGAACGGTCTAATTTGAAAGCAAAATCAAGACAAAGACAAGTTGTACTGATCAGCACTTTTCTCCAATACAAGTAATTACAAGCCAGATTGTAATCGTATAACTGTAGAAATACATACAATGCTTATATTGGGTAATAAAATATTAAGCCTTGCAACTACGTGACAGTTTATCATCGACCGCTTTTTGGAATGACAATTAGATGCCATACATTGACGTTCGTCCTTGATTTATACAGCTACATACAAAAGACAAGCTTGAATCTCAATGTTATACAATGACAATCATACCACGCAATTCGTTTCAATGAGCTAGGCCATGCTGATTTGATTATATGGATGGCATTCTCACGAGCAAAAATACCTGATGCGAACGTACTTAGAAAAAGATGAGCAAAATTGCATATATTATGAAATCTATGTGGTCAGGAAGGTTGAACGAATGATTGTTAACACAGAAATGATATACCAAGCAAAAAGTTTTTAATTTTTGTTTTTTCGTTGGGGCATCGCATCGATGGAAGACGTTGCAACGAGAAGAAGACGACATTTTTTTTGCATAATTAACAGTATGGGCATTTTATGTTTTGGGGAAAAGGGAAGAAACTGAAAGCCAGGTGCAGTGCGGTCTTAATTCATGTAATTTAGTCAGTTTGGCCCAACTTTATCATAGTAAACTTTTTTAAAATTCACATTCCTTTAAAGAGAATGAGACGGAAAGCAGACCCTGCTTATCGAGGTCTTCTCCTCATGTACATAAACAAAATAAAGACACACATACAGGACTACAAAACGCTAAATAACAAAGTCAAGAGATAATGATAACGACATGAAATAAAACAACAAGAAATCAAATAACAAGGTGACGTGTAGCTGGTATACAAACTTAGAAGTAATCAAATAAGGTATAAGTCAACTGAAACAAAAACTGACGCAAAACGGTGCTTTGGAAATATTTCACAACAACTTGCCTATGTTGCATCATACGTGAACATCATTTTGTCACTGCAAATATGTTTTGATCCATTCTTATAATTGTATATTGGGTAAACTTTCCTGATTTCATTCATTGTAGTTGAGCAGTTGGCACATTAGGTGATTAAAAAAAAAAGAAAAATGTTAGAAAAACATACCTTTCATTTATACCGATGTCTTCATTGTCACTGTTGGTTTCCATGGTGAAATTTGCAAAATCTGAAATAAAACATATTAAAATTATACATTTTCGTTTTATGTTGTATTTATCACGTCATAGTATAGCGAGTATCTCATTGGAATGCGACCAAATGCACCGCTTTGCGTCCGGCTTGCGAAATTCGCAAACTGGCGCAAAACGGTGCTTTGGAAATATGTCGCAACATCCTGCGTATGTTGCATCATACGTGAACATCATTTTGTCACTGCATATCTGTTTTGATTCATTCTTATAATTGTATATTGGGTAACAAAGCGATTTCCAAAAAACTACTTATATGGGCACTCGCAAATATTCGGTTATCAATATCAGTAAATATTAATCAGTATAAACGGCGCTTCTTTTTGTTTGTCCGTCGGCATTGAATGGTGCTAAATGGATAAAAAACAATTTGAAAAATCTCTTGCTGTTTAGAACTTGCGTCATTACTTTTCAGATTAAGACACTTCTACTCTGTCAGTATCAGTCATTATGAATAATAAATGATATGTCAATTTTTACATTACCTGCACACAATCAATCTGAAGGAGATTTAAACTTAAGGACCCGAATCTACGTCATCTCTTCTTAAAATCTTATCTGCTTTCATAAAGTCAAAACTCTAGTTTTTCCAGAGCAAAAAAAATACAATAAGCAGAAGTTCTGCTACAGTAACAAGGAAATGAGGCCCATATTCCATATCTAAACTTTTTTCTCGATGCCTGATGACAATATAATCGCAATTTATACAGGCGCACAGACAAAAAAAGAGATGCATCCATCCATCCATACATACATACATACAGACATACAGGTAGACAGACGGATGGACAGGCAGATAGACACACATACACACAGGCAGATACACACACACGCGCACGTGCGCGCTCACACACACACACACACACACACACACACACACACACACACACACTGTACACGCACACAGACACACAGACACACACACACACAGCAAGACACACACGCATGCACATCCATACATATACAGAGACAGATACACAGACACACACAGATACGCACGCGCGGGCACACACACACACACACACACACACACACACAAATACACACAAACACATACACACAGCAAGACACACACACACAGAGACGCACGCGCAAACACACACACACACAACTCACTGTTTATGAAGGAACCACGTCAAACTTAAGTAACCTTTTTCTTGGCAAAAATTCATGACAGTTGCAACTGTGATGTGAAAGTCGTCCACAGAAAAATTCAAGGTTCATAAAATAGTGGACCGTAATTATTGTTGTTTCACTTGCAAAAGTCTTGCATCTAATTAAAGATTGATGGGACTTGGGCTTATTTTTTCATTAGAATGCACTATTCAAATTTGTTACAAACATATTACAACAACCGATACTGTTAACCATTTCAAATTGTTTTCTATTCTCAATAACTACAAAACAATTTAGCCGATGTCCAATATTTTCACTTTCCGCCATCCTAATATTTCCAAAGATATTTATGCAACACTCATTTACAAACCAGGTAACAAGTAATAAAATACAATTGTTTTCCTTTAACAGCTGGTAACAGTTAGAAACAGAACCAAAACATCGATCTGAAACGTCTTACAAAATTGTTACTTTACCTGAAGACGGAATCAGTTTACGTTGACGTGCAGAACTTTCTTGTCTTGCGACAGCTTCTAAAAATCCGTGTATGTGTCAACAGATTCACCATGACTCTAGTATATGAATGGCGTGGCTTTCTTTCTTACTGTTCCGTGAAGTGTTAGCCTCCTTTTCGGGCTCTACGACTCGGGCTCTTCAATTGAGTATTCTGTATCTGTTTATGTACAGCCGGTTTAACCACACTTTGGTGTAACACACCATCTTACTGGAAGGCGGAGCCAATCCCTCTCCTTCCACTGCCTTTTACCTCCCCATCTGAAGTCAGGTACCCATATGGCATATGCTATCCTCAGTAAATTTTCTAAAGGCACAACATTGGTGTCATTCCAAGGGATTCCAACCCAAGAACTGCGGGCCGCACAGCCTTACCGTTACGACAACACTATCCCCCCTCCCCCATCAAAGTGTACCTCGTTGAGCCTGATAGCGAGACTACTAAAGTTCTATGTCTGTCACGTTCACACTTAGTGATGGGTTGTGTCTGTTATGTTTGTCGTCAAGGTGTGGCCCACTTTCTGCCACCCTCACAAGTCTCCCTCTTCAAGTCTCAAGTGTTCAGAAGTGATTGATAGTCAAGATTAATGAGTAAAGTCACGGAACCCACACCATCTATTTACCCGCATTGTTTAACCAATAAAAGAGATCGATATTGGATATCTATTACGTATGTCAAAGAGAATTTGTATTGACATGCCAAAAAGTACATTGACTTTCGAACGGTCAACCGCAACATAGAAATACAAAATAAACATCAAAATTCTACTTACTAAACAATATAGAAAATCTCTATTCACTAATATCCTAGGACAATCAGGTTGAATGTCGCTGCCAGTATTATTTTTAATAAGAAATCAATTTTTATGCATGTACCTATTTTCGCATTGTGAGACCTGTATCGAAATATATAGTCATAACTGCTTGTGAAATCGATTTTCTTGAAATCTGTTGTACCATGATATGATAAAGCATTGGCCTTGAGTGACAGTAGCCTTGTGCTGTACAATGACCGTTATGAATTGCACTCACGCCACGTTGTCAGGTTATAAAAGGGCAATAGAGTTTGTAGACATTAATTTTTTTTTCGTACCTTTTGTCTGACAAGATAGAATGACGCAGTTATTTCATTTATTTCAAAGACTCAATGAAATATAACTATGGGTGCTGACGTTTGTTTGTTTATGTTTGAAACTTTCTTTATTCATGAAAGCTGAAATCGGCCTGCAGGGCGTCTTTGTCGTTGAGGACATGAAGGAAGAGGCAAGGGTCAGACAACGCATATATATAGAGAGATACAGTCATTAAAAGTCCTAATGAGACTTATAGGTCTATTTGTACAAGACGTAGGTGCTTGTGTGCACATGTGTTAGTGTGTCCATGTGTGCATTTGCATTGCATGTCAGTGTGTATCTGTGCGCGCGCATGTGTGCGTTTTTGTCACAGTATTTATGTGTGTGTGTGTTTATGTGTGTGTTTGAATGTGTGTGTGTGTGTGTGTGTGTGTGTGTATGTGTATGTGTGTGTGTGTGTGTGTGTATGTGTATGTGTGTGTGTGTGCGCGCGCTTGTCTGCGGTTTGCCTGTCTTTGTGTTTGTATACGTAGGCAACATCACTCTATCGAAATCTAGACGTGGTAAAAAAGGTCTACGCAGTCCCGTAGTCTTTTTGAGGCCACAGGAGTAGTGAGTTGTCACCCACTACTACACTCCCCTCCCACCGCCTTTTACCTCCCCAACCAAAGTCAGGTACCCATTTTGAACACCTGGGTGGCATAAGGAAAGCCGTGTAAAGTACCATTCCTAAGAGTACAACGACAAGGGCATGGCAAGTATTGAACCCACGACCCCGATATAATGATGATCTTTATTTGCATGTTCTTTCCCTTATGGGCTAAATGCAGTGATTCGATAGCCTTACTTGAAATATTAAGGATAGATACAATTACAAGTAGTGTTACAAGTGAACAATTAGAAAACATCTGCAGATATGCTATTACTATAACTAATGTTTACATGCCTCTTCCCTCTTCTTAGAACAAGTGTATACGAACTCAAATAGTTTTGGTTGTACAATGTTGTCTGTGTCTTTGGTTAACTGTTTACATTGTGTGTCTACATTGAGAGTACTAAGAATTGCGTATATCACTGTATATGGAACACTCACTAAGAAATGGACTTCATGTTCAATGCGGTTGGAATTACAAATTGTGCAGTGTCATTCGGAGGAGTATGGTGATATAATCAATTCAACATTGACCGGTCAATTCGTGGTACGTACGATTTTCTGCGCGTGCGTCAACCAACGTGTTTCATAAGTATTTCAGCCTTACGTCTTATAAAACATAAGGACTCAGCCTTCAAGGCTCATTAAGAGGTCAAGAAGCAACCGCTAAACGCACATTCGTCTCAAGCCTTAAAAGAAAAGTTTCTACCGTGAACTGTTGAGTCAAGAATGTTTGTATAAAGGCATTTATGCTATAGAAACCAAGCGAAGTGGACAAGAATGCTTCTATTCAGGCATGACTCGTGGAAAACGTTTATAAACAAGAAGTCGAAGTGTATGCCAGAACAGATCTGTTTCTTGACCAAGGAGAGATGGCAGTGCACCGTGTTTTCGTTCTCCTGTTCGTCTTGGTGGTGCCACAACTTGTTGTGGAAGGCTGCTGGCCTAGCCAGCCCTCCGGACGTAAGAATGTGTTTTCTTTTGATAATTTTTAATAGACTTGTACTAGTACCCGTTTTTAGTGCGTCTCTAGATCTGTACCTGTAAATCAACTGGTATAGCCGCCTCAGTGTTGAGCTTCTTAGTTCCAATTGATTAATACCTGGGAGATCTAAGTGTCATTCTGGTTAGGGCATCTCGGTTGGGGCTGCAATGATCTTTCGGAATAGACTTAAAATGGGGATCCTGTGTTCACGGATAAGTCTTGATAACGTTAAAGGGGAAGGGCTAGCAACCTCTCCCTGTAAAAAATACCTTACACTAAAACAGCAAGGAAATTTGCTATCCTACAGGTATTTGTCGCCAGGCACTACAGGGTTCTAAACGAATTAACCTGTTGTACATGTAGAAGACAATGTGAGATAATCCATTGCTGCTTTGATAATGATGATCTTTTTTTTGCAAATTTTATACTTTTCTGCTTTTTCTGTATTTTTTTCGGGCCTAACTGTCTATAGTAACAGTTAAGTAACAGAATTACCTAGTTAGCTAGCAACCGAGGCAATCTCAATTGGTACAATTTTTTGGTTTTATATGAAGGTCCGATGAGTCGCTGTGAGAAGGAGCGTGCAGACGGTTCGGCACATGGAGTCCTCCCGAACAAGGCCTTCGTGAAACAGTGTGAAGCGGACGGGTCCTACAGTACCGTACAGTGCGGGGGATCCAGGCGGTTCTGCTACTGCGCACACCCCGAGACTGGCGTGATCTTCACCGAGACCAGGACACGGGGACAGCCGCGGAACTGCGACAACTTTCACATACTGAGAGATGGTGAGATTTTTATTTGAGATCCAACTATACTGTTCTCATTAGAAAAAATCTACGATATTCCTAATCTCCAAGCAGATCCTACGGTAGCATAAGATATTATCAAAAGATGTCAGAGGAGTGAAGCCGGCCTAGGAGTGCGAATGCTCCGGTGCCCGTCTGACTCCCTTATCCGACTATACTCCTTGACCAGCTTTGATACTATCTTATGGCACCGTAAGTTTTTCCATCGCTACCCTTAAAAACGGACCCCCAAAATGCTTTGTTCAATAAGTTCCCGTTTCAAATTTTTATCAGTGACCATTGTACATGCGTTGCTTCCTCAAAGTATACATAGAAGAAATACTTTAACATGTCTAATAACGTGTTGATAATTCAATTTCTTTATCATAATTTTATGCAAAATATTTCAGAGGACTACGTTTTGCGCTAACCGTATTCAGGCAGGGGAGCGGGAGGTTTGGGGGCCTGCGCCAAATTTTATGTCGCTTAACTCCTGGAAGAATAACCCTAAAGCCACTAAACTTGTTAAGTTTTCCTTAAATTTCCATTTTTCTTCGTCAAATTTCAGCAACTCCATGTAAGAAGCAAATGTACGCCGACAACCCTGCGATGCTGCCCGGAGGTTTCATCAAAGAGTGCGAGGCGGATGGATCTTTCCGGAAGGAGCAGTGCGACCCAGACGGGATGTGCTACTGCGTCAACACAGAGACCGGGGAGCTGTACGGACAGACCGGCATGCAGGGGCGCATCGACTGTGACGAGTACGAGGCTATGGTGGACGCAGAGACAGGCCCAGGTGAGATCCTAATCCTGGAGAAACAAGTGTTCTATTAAAGATATTTGCCATTGCGATGTTTTCTGGGCTCATACTGTGTGACAGACTGAGAGAGACTGTGTGACACATCAACTGTGACGAATACGAGGCTATGGTTGGTGCAGAGACAGGCCAAGGTGAGATCGTAGCACTATAGAAACAAGTGATATTTAAAAAAAAAGTATTGTCATGGCGTCGTCATCTGGGTTGTTATTGTTTGACACATCAACTTTGACAAATGCGAGGTTATGCAAGAGGAACCTTAAGGTTAGATTTTTCTGTCAACCGTAGAGATTTAAGATTGATATACACGACTGTACAAGTTTCTTTGTGAGAAGATTTTCAAAAGACCTCCGCCATTTTTCATTGACTCAGAAAAGAGCCATCACGTGGCCTGGGAGTCAAAGCCAAAGTTCGTAAAGGTCACGTGGCAGTAAGCGTATTCTATACTTTATGTAACAGTTTGCTACATGGAAATTTTAAATGTTGATGCAGAATAACGCGGCAGAAAAAAAGAAGTTGTAACAGTAATTGCAAGAAGTTAAACGTGGCGAGCTATTACACATTGTTTCTTCAACATATTCAGGTAGGCGTTTGTTTTTGAGGCACTTCTACATGCGGAATCTGTTTCCCGTGAATGATAACAATAATCCGAAATGTGCAAATTAATCAGCCAGATTTAGCACCTAAAATTCTAGAACCTTTAATTGACACAGAAACCAGAGCCAACAACATAAAGCTGCGAAAAACCTTAGAGATGATAAAGAAGGAGTATCCATTAGTTGTTGACGTTTACTAGAATGTGCATTTAAGAACAGGACTTTTTAATGCAAGGCTCTGGTGCTCAATTCCTTGTGATCATTACTTTGTGAACGTGATTTATTTATGCACTCGTTGTTAAAAAAACATTATTTCTATTTTTTGCAGTCAGGGCCACCCCTTGTCAGAAACAAAAGTTCTCCCTGAATCCTACGATGTTGCCCGGAGGTTTCATCAAAGAGTGCGAGGCGGATGGATCTTTCCGGAAGGAGCAGTGCGACCCAGACAGGATGTGCTACTGCGTCAACACAGAGACCGGGGAGCTGTACCAACAGACAGGCATGCGGGGACCACTCAACTGTGAGGAGTATGAGGCCATGCACGAAGCTGGTATAAACTGGTCTCGCGGCTAATGTGGTGAGCAAATTTATTACTTACGTAGAAATCATAGAAAGTCACATTTGCTGACAATCATTCCAAGTCAATGCCAAGTTTACATTCACATATCGTTATTTTTAGAAACAATTCTTTCTTTCTTTCAATTTTTCATTACTACTTCACTTATAGCTACAAAATGAGCTATAATCGTCGCTTAACGGGATGCAAGAAAGGCAGATGGCTTAGTTTTTTTGGAAAAATTCTGATGAATCACAGATCTTGTTTTGTGACTGACAAGATGTAACGCTCGTTCACCTTTATCCATGGGGTGACCTTTATCCATTGTCTTTAAAAACAGCACATTTAGGAGTATTAAGTCTGCGGACTGTGGTTTCAAATTTGCAATATCTTCAAAATGTTCTGATTTAAAACCACCGTCCATCGACTTAATACCCCTAAATACGTTTTTTTCTTACAGACAACGAATATAGGTTACCCCGGATAAAGGTGAACCAGCGTTAGTTGTTGTTACCTGAAAAGCCAGAGCGTTTTCAAAATCTGAAAATTCTTATCTTTTCCATAATCTATCCAGTTGTTTGAGTTGTTTAACTGTTACCTTGTGTGCTTTTTAACCTGGTTGTCTAATGTAACGATGGAGTCCAGTAACCAACTGACAAGTCCAACTGGACCGGACCTTTTGGTCTAGCGGTTAGCGGCGTTGGGTGAGAAAGCTGGCGGGCCCAGGTTTGAATCCTGGGAACCAGAAGACTGTTTTTATTTGTCTCTATTTTTTTAGTGGTTCCCACACCGACCCTGTGAGTAATGGATAATACATGTATATGTATGCCGCACAGGAATATTGAGGATGAATCTAAAAATGAATGGGGGGGGGGGGTTAATAGTTGGGTTCAAACGCCGTGGGCCACCAACTTGTCCGATCCGGACTTAGTGTCACATTTTCACAAAGGGAACACAACACGTACCATACCAAAAATGATTCAACTGAATACCTTGTGTATTTTTATTCGTATAGACTTTAATTTTTCGTTTCCGCCAACAGTCCGGCCAGGCCCCGGGTAAGAAATGTGACGAGGGCCTTAGCCGCGTTGGGTTAGTAAGCTGGTGGGCCCGGGTTCGAATCGGGGGAGCCAGGAGGCTGTTGTACTCGCCTCTTGTTTTTTCACAAACATTTTTTGACACTGTTTTCTTTTCACAGTCTAATCCAGACCGTTGGAATGGGTGAACAGCCTAGCTGGAGAAGACACGGCGATGGCAAATGTAGGAACCATGGCTGACTTCAATTTCGTCATGTGTAGGGCTTATTTCATCGAGAATGATTTTTCTGTTTACCGAAGATGGTTGTTACTTTACTACTTTTAATCTTTGGTTGTGATGACAGAAATAAAAATCGATTGAGTAACAACGTATACATGGCTGTGTTCTTCTGTTTTTTTGTCGTGGCAATTTGTTTAGAACAACGGACTGTGTGTAATGAAAAATCCAGCAATTCATAAAAAGACAAAATTATGAAATAAAACTCCATAAAACTTTATATTCAAGTCATGAAGTCAGTTCTCTTTGGATATTTCAAGAGATGCACAAGACGTCTTGGATTTGTCGAGTGGCTAGGTAAGCGGACACAAGATCTAGATGTCACGGGTTTGATTCTTGACGTTATCATTGGGCAAAACCTTGTCTCCTTGGGAAATGCAGTTCTAAACACGACTTTCCTCATTCTCCTCCACCCATGTGTAGAAAATTGTACCCTACTTCGGTTGGGGGGTTGGAGGAAAGGGTTTGGTTAGACACAGCCATGACAGTGGCTAACAATCCAGCGCCCCTACTCTCTTTTCGACTAGGAGCGACTCTAGGATAGGACGTTAAATGGAATCCAAGTGACCCCCCCTCCTACGCTTATCGTAAAGAGTTTGTAGGGGTTCATCCAGGCATGAGTGGATCAAACCATTCCTGCAAAATGTAGTGGGGGATTTCCTGAGCAGTCTTCGTAAACACTACTTCGTCTCTGGAGTCAGTCTATGCTTATGTTTCTAAATAAGAGAGAACAGATGCTGCTACAGTAAGCATTAGTTCAGTGCTCAGAAGTAGTCTATGTATACGTGCATTGAACAAATTCGTTAAAAAAAGGCTATGGGGCTATCTACCTTTCTCACAGAACAAGGGAACTCTAAGCTTATAGCAGTGTAGTGTAAAATAAATGAAATATTGAAAGCAATCAATATAGGGTAGATCGAAAAAGAGGATTGTTGTTCAACAAATCAATACCTTATTAAAAAAAGCTAGAATTCTTGAAATGTCATCTTTTATAACAGGAGAAACTTTTGATTTAAAAGCAGGTCGCCTCTTACCACACATGGTGTAAGGAAACTATGCCAAGGTTAATGTACTGAAAGGAGAATATTTACTCTCTTAAATCACTTGTAAAATCTTCGATAAGGAACTGAGAGCCACTTGACCAACAATAAGGTCTCTTTAAGTGATTGAATGTTTGCCAGTAGTAGTAAGCGCTACTTAAAGCACCAAGATTGTGTAGATAAACCTCCTGGTAGAAGGTGGCACTGAGAGGTTTCTTTGACAATTTAATCTCATAATCACCTGCTGATTTGATTTTTGATTTGATTTATTCGGCTGTATAATCATGAGAAATACAGCCAGGGCTACCCAACTAGCCGGAGGCTATTATCAAGGGCTAGCCCTGGTAACATTACAATATACGTTATACAATAGTATACAGTATACAACAGTATTAACGTACGATACATGTAACTTTGACTACAGAGGTGATCCGTGTTTACAGCTTGACTAGCAGTCGTACGATCTAGAATGTCAGTCTATGATACAAATGATATTACTCGGTTATCTATATAAGGCTAGTTAGTCAGCGATTAACACGTTTGAACGCTATAATGTATACGTACTACAGTGCAGATCGTTCCGTAGGAACAGTAGTTGTTGCCATCAATAGCTACATTTCGATGTCTGTCAGACATCTTCCTCGGAGCTTCTTGCCATTATATGTAGCCGATGTAGGTGGCGCTTTTCCAACGAGAACACAATCTCAAACGTGACTAAGTTTGTATTCCTCCTCTGGTTCATCACTGGTGTCGACGTCCTAGTTCAGACTGCTTTTTGCCATTGGAGACATCTGTTGTCTTTCCTGTTGTCTGATCTAGAAGCCAGTTAAAATCGTTTTCAGTAGAAGGCAGTGTTTTTAACAAATTCTGTGATGTGAAGACGTGATCATGTGATGTGAATACCTGATTATTTATCCTGACTATATATTGAATAGAATAGAATAGAATAGTTTATTTGTAGATACATGGCAGTCAATGTACATGTCTGAATTGCGTATCAATTACAATCATTCTTAATAAAAAGACCTTAATACAACTTAAGATCTCATACCTGTAATACTTTAACTACTCAGGATATAATATCCAAAAGAGGTAAAGATAAGTTTCGGATAGTCCAATTGAAAACAAAATTAAGACAAAGACAAGGTTAATGAAAATAAAACAATAGTTCTTGTTGTATAAACACAGGGTCGACGTCACGTCCCAAAACTTCCCAAAAAGTTCGATACCTAGGCCTACTTGTTTCTTTAGAATAGGGCTGTACATTCCCTCTCATACATGTATACGTCATTTCTAACTTCCCGAGGAGTATGGTGGGTTCTTTAACGTCCGCGAGGTGCAGCTTTCCTTAAAGAAAGAACCTCTATTTAACGTCCTATCAAAAGTACGTGCCTAGCTGGAGCTAGCTCAGTGCGACTAAGACATATCTCAAGACCCCCAGCAAAGCGGGCGTTGGCTGCCCTAGCAACACATAGATACAACCTTTGACCCTGAATTTTCCTCATTTCCCCTATTGTTCGATAATTACCCCCTCCCCGCCCAGTGTGATAACAATGCAGGGAGGGTGCCAGTGAACCAGGTGAGGTGATACCTGTCCTCCTGTGGAGTGTGAAATATCAGACTGTCTGGGATTGGTGCTGGATGTGTATTATGATTGACAAAGGATTTCCTGGGTTTAGGAGTATTTCTATTAACTTACACACTGATTGATTCACGGTTTCATCAAATTTGACCACTTTAATTACAAATAGCCCGACAGAATCTTATAAAGATAACCAAATTCAACCAGGGTGTAATCTGACCAATTAAGCTGACCAATAGTTTGGTAATTCCCCATGTTCTTTCCTGGATCTGATGCCGGCTTTGTTTGTTTTGATAATCGATTTTTATTCCAAAACAAGGTATTTGATAGAAAACAACGCTCAGATGAAAACTGTTGTACCAATAGTCTGTTTTGATATACTGCGGTTACGTCACCTACCGCACACACATTTTTTTAGCAAAGTTCACAAGAGCAAGGACGTTATAGTTGAGAAAACACTCTTTTGATAGAGATAAAGAGATAACGGATTGTATTGTAATCAAAGTCTCAGTGTAAGCACGTCTAATCCTCGTGTGTCAAGGAACAACAGGCAATAACCTGGATAGTTTCAGTCTGGGAGTGTAATTAACTTGTTAAAAAGAGTATCGCACCACTCTAAGATTTTTATACTTTAATACATGCTTAAGCTGTCGCCAGACTGTAATTTCAGGGCCACACAGGCCAGCTCTGACAGCCCCAGAGCCCACATTCAAAGGTTTTTGTTGCCTGTCCCGGGCTGGCCCTGAACAGATGCAGCTTTTTACCTGTTGTGCACTGACATAGTTGAATGTTGACACTATATTTGTATCATTCTATATTTGTTTAAGCTATAAATGGCAGTAAAGCTATAACATGCTGTTAACTACGTCTTACTCTCTAATTTTGAACTTTCGGTCACTCTGTCAATAACCAGCTGCCTAAGAATTCCCTTTATGTACACAATTGTTTTACCAAATTTGTTACATAAGTCACTTGAATCCCTTCATGCCAAATGCCCTCATAAGGCCTCTTGCAACATTCAAGCAAGGAGCTTTTAACAGTTTGATTCAAGTAACTTCAGTGTACATGAGCATCTTCCATTTGTTTCCAGGAGAATTTTGTTTCTGATTGCAAACATATCTTTGATAGACAATTATGTCTTCTGTGTACATATTGTATTTTGAAATCCATGCTTCATAACAGTTCTTGTAACATATTCCTTGTTTACACTAAATTACAGCCATGTTTGTGTTTTCTTGATATAACCCAAGCCAAGCTGTCTGCCACCTATGCCACTTTCAAGCAAAGGTGTGAACACCTGGCTATTGTTTTCCTCAGGTGCTCAGCTACCCTGCTGTCAGTGCCCTAAGTAAACAAGTTAATTGCCCTTATTGTCCACTTGTCCAAACAAAGATATCAAATTTCACCCATGGAGGAGCCAAAACTTGAACATTTGTAATTCTTTTCTATTTCAGAAGGTGCAACCATATGCAATATATTTTGGGGTCATAAAAGACATTTTTAGAAAGTAGACATGTGGTGCTACAACATCCAAGTGGGAATGTACACTGTAAAGTCACTAGGACTTAACAAGACCTTCATGAATATTGCCAATATGCCATTTTTGTCAATATTTTTAACATATTAAAGAATATCCATGTTATTATTGGATCAGCAAGCATGTACCCCCCTGATTGTTATAGAGTACTTATTGATGAATACATACATACCAAATTTACTTCAATTAAATTTAGATATACCTTAGCGATGCACCAAGAGCCTAAAAGCGATAAAATGCAGCAGTGCTTATTATTCATATAATTTAATATCAATTATATTTATGTGAAACCAATGAAGTCAGACTAAATCTTATGGACATGATACATAGCCAGTAATTGAAGATTTTATAATATTACCACCAGGTAAACATTTATTACACCAGAAAGTTTCCAGGTCAGTTAATTAGCCAAGGTGGGCAAAACCTGTCTTAACAATACTGAGTAGGTACTTATTTTCACCTAAGTCGAGTAAGGAAATTTGTGTAAAGCACCTTAAAAAAACTATTCCAGGGGCACGACAAAGAGACCTGTCAGGAATTCTAACTCGGTAACTCTGAAAGTCAACAACTTAAACAACAAAGCCAAGGTGCCACAATACATCGTTAAATAGTATTCACCATTAACAATCCCATAACTCAAAAGACATTTATTTGCCAGTTTGACCTCAGATGCACTCGGGACGACGCTTTGCACCAGTACTGACAAAACAAACATAACGCGTCAAAGATAACAGTAACGCGTCATTGGTAACGCAATGGACTGTTTGAGTGCGGCGGATGACTTCTTAGTCACGCAAGGTCCTATACCGTAGCTTAAGTGTTGCTTGTCGACTCTTCTGAAACACACGGCACTTAAAGTAGGACTCTTCAGGCTCTCTGGGTGGAGGGAAAGTAGGACAAGGTTACAGGAGTAAAAGGGGATTTCAGGACACCGACCGAAAGTGAACTATAACGATTCTAATCACTCACGTACGGCGAAATTCATTCTGGGTAATGTGTCAAAGGTCAAGGCCCATTAGATATGTAAATTTACAAAACAAGTCTGGGCATTGCTATGCAATGCTAACCAATGGTTTAGGACGGTTAAGAAGTTAGAGGCCTTCGCCATTGATATATTGCCCACAATACATCCGTTACGCATGAGTACTGAGAATTCCGGGCCCCCTTCCTACTAATGTGGAAGATGCCATTGTTCTACAGCGTACTGCAAACGAATATATGTCTTAACTGTGGCAACAAATGATTTGATATTTATTTTTCAATCCATGCAAGGATCCGTAATCCGTAAACATTCATATCAAGGCGTGGTTTTGCATTGGTTGCAGTGCGACAAAGCAACCTGCTTCTGGCTTTAAACAAGGAACAATTTAGACATAAGATCAAAATAATACGCCTTCGACAGATATACAGCGTTTCAGAAAGCCGTTGAAGAAGACTTACAGTTTCAATTGACTTTTGACGGATTCCATAAAAGTGCAACGCGTATTATCAAAGTTTTCAGTTCTTGGAACGACCCAGAAAACAAGCTGTTTGAATTTTTTGGACTTGACAAATGGAAAAGACTAAATTTCTCTGAAAAGGAGAAACACACCGTGCAAGGTCCATGTAAATAGCTCTGGAAGCTGTTAAACAGTCATCTTAACCCGAAATGTGGAGAAAGGTTTAAAAATCTAACCGTCTGAAATCATAGTATTTCCTGCGTTTTGGGAAAAATGTTACAGAGCTCTCTTAGGCACCTCCAAGTCTTGGTGGGTAGGAATTATTTCAAACCTCCCTATCCCTCAACTACCCATGGCCGAAGAAGGCGCTCCCCATAAACATACGAAAAAGCAAAACAATGCCTACGGGCACGAGGGTGGAAGGTTCAAGTTAACGCTCCAACTGTAAAAAAAAAACGGTTTGGCAACATTCCGTTCGTTATTGATAGAGCTGCGGCTGGATTCTGAGCCCATGTGATACAAGACGTTGCTGAACAGATACAGGTATTTTTAGCTTCGCCAAGAAGATTATGTTTTTGTCTGACTTGGGTCTGCATGTAGGTTAACAGGATATAACTCGAGAAATTGTGGATGCAACTTTTTTATTTTTTCAGGTGTGTAGCGGTTGTTGAAAGGCATGCCTAGTTCGAAAATGGGTTACCTGGCGTTTTCCTACGGTACATTAGCGAGCTTGGTATTTTTTTTGGTGTTTTTTCGGGAAGCATAAGTCAAAATGTAGCTGGTTGATTTCCACGATATTTGGCAGGTGTTTAGCGGTTGTGGAAAGGATTTTCATGTGCAAGAATGGTTTAGCTACCTTTTACCTATGGTGCTGTAGCTGGCTTTGTATGTAAGTGCGTTTGTCTGTATGCAAGATAACTCGAGATGTTCTTGATGGATGCTAATGATATTTGGTTGATAGGTAGGAGACACAAAAAGGAAGGCCAAGTTCGATAATGGGCCTCCTGGCAACTTGTTTTGGTACTGCAAGTGAGCATCAAAGATTGCGCCTAAATTTTCCAGAAGTGCCAGGTTCATGATATTTTAATGGTGGATAGCTGTTTGTACTAGGAGTCAATGGTCTAATTTTGGGCCCCCTAGCAGCTTGTTTGGAACTGCAGTGGGTCTTATAGTTTGTAGCTTTTAAGAAGGATAACTGCAGAGGAAATTGATGGATATTTTTTTGTTTTTGTTAGCTAGGTACTTTGGTTGATTATCAACATCTATTTGATATAATTACTTAGGGAAAGTTATGCAATTAACAGAAATAAACAGTGTTTTCTATATACAGATGCATCTCATTTGACCTATATTTAAGGACACAGCTGTTTGCCAGATGTTTTGCCTGAGAAGCCTTGTGACCTGGACGCCCTAACACTGTGAAAATCCTCTTGACAAGCATGAAATTCTGATTGACCAGGGATGCTACCACTGAGGTCATCTTTGGTCACAGTCCAATGCCCCCTATCATCAATACTATTCGGCCAGGCTGGAGTCTGGTAGAGACTACATGATTTTAATAAAGCACTATGATTATGAAAGTTGCGCTAGAAAGTATCACAACAGTGTACATAATTCCATTGTCACCAGTTGGCCAAGAAAGTTATCTTTGGTAGCATTTGTGGGTTTGTGAGGAACACAAGTTCATGCAGTCATTTGCTATTGGGGTAGGTACTATTTAGTAATACATGAAAAAGACCTTAAAGTATTAATAAAGACATGATTATTTGGCGAAGGGATGTGTTCGATGAACTCTAGTTACAATTGATTTTGCTCCTAGATTTTATCTAAGCGAATGTCTTACAGGTCTGAGCCAGTTTGCGAAATATTGTAACTTTATAAATCTATTCTCCAATTTTCCCATGCGATCACAATAACGTGCAAGACGCGGGTAAAGGGCATCCGCCAGCGTAGTTCCGGGTCGAAAACTTGAAGATGTTTTTTCTTGGAAAAATTGGTAGAAATCTTGGCAGTTTTAGGTCAATGTGACTGGGGAGTGTTTCTACTTTCTGATTATGGCCAAAAAGCTGAGTTTTTATGGTTATCAGGGGATATAAAGTTGGGACTATTTCCTGGTTGTGCAAGGGCCCCTTCCCTTGGTGGTTATGTGTTTGAGGAGGTGGGAGGGTTTTGTGGTATTTTTATGCAAATCATGCCGTGCGATTTCTAATGGCAATGGGGTTTTATCACAGCTGAGATGATGTGCTTTTATATGAGGGTAAATTTGTATGCCAGTAACGTCATAAAGGTGAGTTATTGGCACTGTCTTTCTGTGCCTTTTTGTGTACAATACAATGGCCAGGCATGCGGATGCCTTAAAGTACGTGACCTCTACAAACAAAATGGCCGCGCCGCAAATGTCAAGTACTCAATTTTAGTCCCAAATTAGACTCAAGATAACTTTATTTTAAAATCGCTGTGTTGCTACAATGATTACAAAAAAATTAATCTAAAATTAATTTGCAGCGATCGTTCCTTTTGGCAACTAGTTTTCGCCGATTTGCGACATTTTGCTTATTGCGATGTTGTTGTTGTTCTTTTCATTAAATTCACGAATTGGTGTAATGTTAGCAAATGTGGGTGAATATCTTTCGCAAACAGTGAAAGCCGCGGCCGAGTGTAAAAAAAAAAAAAAAAAAACTGTTCATGATCAGTTGAATGCACGACAGATTTTCACAATGTACTTCTCAGTTTGAATTCGTAACACATGTAACACTAATTTACAGTTGCTACTAATAGTTGACGTAGTAAGATATACAATTAACGCAGAACTATCAGAAATCATTCAATATAATTAATGTTACGCCTACAAAACTATCTAATAGTTGGATATTTGGATGAATCTCTCTCTCTCTCTCTGTCTCTCTCTGTCTCTCTCTTCCTCTGTGCGTGTGTGGTTGTGTGCGTATGTGTGTGTACATCTGTACGCATGCGCATGTCAGTTTTTCGTGTTGCAATATCATCGGGTGAAGAAGAAGAAGAAAGTTTTTGCACATTCTTGCCCATGGGGCTAATTGCAGGTGAACAAAATCAAATACATGAAGTGATTGAGAACAGGTAAATAATCTAAATTCTAACATAAATTATGAAGATTAACTGATTGTGTACATGCATACAATATCACGATGCAAAGCAAGAAATGCTATGATTTCGCTCTGTGATTATGTCGATGTCACCGGGAAAGCGGAGTACATCCAACCAAAAGGAAGATTTGAAGATTAACTGAATAGTGAATGTTACATGTAAATGATGGGAACGCCAGGATTATTTGTCTACATAACGCCATCTAGCGGTTTATTTCCAAACTATAGAATACGAGTAAGGAAATTCTTGGGTGAAACTACTGATTTGACTTCGGCATTTTATGGTATTTTATTTATTGACAATTGCAACAAGGCGAAACAAATGACATATCTCACAAGAGTGCCGAATTGTGCGTTCAGTGGGTAAGAAACAAACCGAAATGTGCACTTTTATTATTTTTTTTTTTTTTTCAAACTTTATTCAATATTTCAGCATAATACACAATAGCTCATACATATACATCATTGGAGTACAATAAAAAAAAAACATCAACATGTGGTATAACAGGACTGGGTGAGAGAGAGAGAGGAATAACAAGCGTTGATCATTGGTCTGTGATAGACTTAACTTTTATTGTATTTCTCCTACCGACTGTTGTTCTACAAAATTGCCAGATCACCGCGAAAATAGATAAATTTACAGTATGAAAAAGAATAAATAAGCACATATTATTAGTATTTCCATGATTTTCATAAACGACTCCCCGCTTTTTTTCTGCTCCTTTCTCTTGTTTTCTTTGGCCTTGTAAAAATATTATGTTTCCGAATAGAGCCCTGAAAGTTTCCGTCGTTCGGCAGGAATTTTCTTTAAATTTTTTCCGAAGTGATCGACCAAATACAGTTAAACAATGTAAAATTGAAATATACCAGCGCATGCCTACTATTATTTGCAACATCATATTCTAATAATATGCAGATATACATTGTGCGAACATTTTATTCATAATATGAACAAAGAAGTACATACAATGTTTATCACACATTTTGAATCAACTGCTCAAACCCTTAATCTGTTAACAACTATATTCTGTGAGGATCCGGAGAGCGAGCCAGTAAAAATCCCGGCCACTATAGCTACTATCTTATCCCGCCACCAAATCTCTGCTTGGAGAATATTGTGAAACCATATTACCTCCTTGGTGAAAATCACGTCAATTTGAATTCGATCATTTGGATTTCAAGTGGAAATTTTTCCCTAGCTCACTCTCGACTCCAAAATGATGGCTAAGGTCAAAAGGGCTTCACATACGTAGTGTTACAATTGTACACTTAGATAAACAATACATCTAGAGCTATTACATCACCATTTCTATTGTTTAAATGCCTCTTTCCCCTTATAATAGGTGTACACGAACGTTTTGTTGTTGAATGTTGTCTGTGGTTGTCATTATACACATTATATAGCTCGTCTTCGGTCAACTGTTTACATAGTGTGTCTACATTGAAAGCACTGGTAAATGAATGTGTGTATATCATTATATAAAGAACACTCAAATATAAAATGGAATTCGCTTTCTATACGGTTAGAGTTACAAAGTGCACGGGGTCTTTTTGATATTCGAAAGACTCCATGATCCAGTGGTATCAGCTGGACACGAACGCCAGAAGTTCAATTCCAGATTTTTCCGTCTCTGTGTGGCCCTCAGGATGTCATCCTTTGTCGAGGACGTACTCAGCGTCTCATCTATAGAACATTGTTTACCTGCAAAAAAATAAAATATAAGACATGCATGACGGAAATAAAGAATCTTCCCGCCATTTTGAATTTTCGCGTAAGAGGTCACTGTTGGTCACGTGACCACCGCATGCGCAATGGAATCCTGCGCTGCAGGTATATTCTTGAACGCATGTCTAAAGACAACCGTTGCCTACAACGATAGACAATAACAGTCACACTACTATATAACTGTCTAAATAATTCACGGTTGAAATTATGAAAAATATTTCTTTAATACCACAATTATGCCATATCCCTCGGGACAAACCACACGCTCTCTTTCTCTGACGTTCCTTACATGTCCTAACAGTAATAAGGTCAATATGAATAATTTAGACACCGACGAGGCTACGTGTGTCTGTAACAAAAGCGCGATTCATTCTTTGACTAACCTGTCATTGATCGGATCGACTGTGATTTTATACGCAAAGAATACCGTAAATTCGTTTAATTCTAAGAGAATTTGTTTTATCCAGTCAGTCCTGATTTTATCCTAGTTATGTATTGTCTCCATCAGTAGTATTTTCACAGTACGACTGAAAAACACAGCTGCCCGAGTACCGGTTTATTTGGAGAGAAAAGGCTAGGCGTCATAGGAAGCAGGTAAGAATTAGAAACGAGCAGACAAGTATTTAGATACCAATTTTAATAGATTTATGTCATTTTTGAGGAAAAAAAGACTACAGTACAATGCTAATTCATAGGCATTTTTCTATGTGTTGCAAAAAAAGTGTAAATGAAAGGGGGAGGGGGGTGGCGAAACCAAACGTGTGTGCGAACCCACATTACCTACCATGCAACGGGCAAACTGATATGAAGGATGTCAAAACATTTGCTTCTCACATTTTGTTTCAACATTAACTAAACGTTGAAAATCGCAAACCAGCGCCCCCTCCTCCATTAAACAACAGCCCCATTCGAAGACTGCAACAAAGGCTAGCGTTCAAATTTGGTGTTTCTACTGATAGA